>NC_064412.1:2307500-2385000 GCF_023375975.1 Astyanax mexicanus | reverse complement strand
CTACAGTAAACTGGTAATTAATAAGGAAATTGGTCTATTCCCACTGCGGTAATCTAGCTGCTGAAATAGCCACAGACTCCCAGGTGTTTGGTTCCAATCCCCGGCTGAATCGGGCCGTTCGGTGCTCGGGCCCTTAATGGAAAGAGTAAGGTACTTACTAATGACAAATTAATAGTTATTAGGCCAGGCCTTATGGGTAGCTGTCCATCAAAAGCAGTGTCCCCTGAAGGGATCGCTTCTCCTCGGATGGAGAAACAAGCAGGGTCTGTTCTCTTTACTCAAAGATGACGGGAAAGACGTGGCGAGCGCTAATGAGTTTCAGTAAAGTCTTCTCTCGGAGGAAAGAAACAGAAAAAAAAGACAGAAAA
This sequence comes from Astyanax mexicanus, assembly GCF_023375975.1. Lineage (NCBI taxonomy): Eukaryota > Metazoa > Chordata > Actinopteri > Characiformes > Acestrorhamphidae > Astyanax > Astyanax mexicanus. The sequence goes on along the minus strand of NC_064412.1, from coordinate 2,384,632 downwards.
GAAAAAGAGAGACAGCAAAACTGAGAAAACGACTATACAAAACGAAAACACCCACTGCCTCATTCCAGTTCAGAGATACACGCAAACCCCGCCCCCGTTTCCCAAACGCCTCGAGACCAGACCCACTGCAGGATTGCACACCAACAAACAGCATTTATATACTATACAGTACATGTTACAATATGTACTTTACTGAAGCTGGTCCTGATGAATGCCGGTTTTATCATCATCAATGTTTTTGTTTTGGTCTTTTCTTTTTTTTTGCAACTGCACTTGAGAATACTTTCAAAGTTCTTGATTATCTTTTCTTTACTTAGTTGAGTATTTGTTGCTTCTCATAACCTGGACATTAAGAGACAAAAAATTCAAGTAATTAACTCTTGATGAGTTCAGCACAGCTGTTAACTGAAACAAGGTAACATATGTTGGGTAGCATACGCAGGGTAACACACTGGTAGCAGATGTAGAATAACATAGGAAAGGTAGCAGACGCAGAGTAACAGATGTAGGGTAACAGACAGAGTGACAGAGGCAGGGTGACAGATGCATGGTAGCAGTTGTTGGATATTAGATGGGTAGCAGGGTAACAGACAATGGGTAACAGACACAGGGTAACAGACATTCTGCAACAGACGTTGGGTAGCAGACACAGGGTAACAGATGCAAGGTAACAGATGCAGGGTAACAGACGTTGGGTAACAGATGTTGGGTACCAGGTGTTGGGTAAAGGACAGAGTAACAGACATTGGGTAACAAATGCTGGGTAAAAGACACAGGGTAACATGTAGGGTAGCAAACACAGGGCAACAGACCCTGGGTAACAAGATAGATATTAGACTCAAGGTAAAAGCAGATGCAGGGTAACAGATGTTGAATAGCAGACACAGGGTAAAAGACACAAGGTAACAGACAAAGAGTAAAAGGCGCAGGGTAACAGACAGGGGGTAACAAGACGCAGATTATTAGATGTTTGGTAACAGACATTTAGTAACAGACACTTGGTAACAGACACAGGGAAACAGCAGACATGGTAACAGATGCAGGGTAACAGACATATGATAAATAGACAGAGGGTAAAAGACGCAGGATATTAGACACAGGGTAACATCCAATGTCTGTTACCCTGCGTCTGTTACCCTATATATAACAGACGCAGGGTAACAGACACAGGGTAACACTCGCAGGGCAACAGACACAGGGTAACATACGCAGGGTGACAGACGTTTGGTAACAGGCGCAGGCTTAAAGATGTAGGGTAACAAACAGGGTAACAAACAGGGTAACAGACATTTCCTAGAGGGTAACATATGCAGCGTAACATACACAGAGTAACAGATGTAGGGTAAAAAATGAAGGGTAAAACATGTACACAGGGTAACAGACACACTGTAACAGACACAGGGTAACAGACGCAGGGTATCAGACACAGATTGATAGACATAAGGTAAAGATGTAGGGTTACAAATGTTGAATAACAGACAAAGGGTAACATGACGAGGGGTAAAACATGTAGGGTAATAATTGTTGAATAACAGACAGATGCAGGGTAAAAACGCTGGATAAAAGACACAGAGTGACAGACACTGGGTAATAGACGCAGGGTAACATACATTGGCTAACAGATGCTGGGTTACAATCGCAAAGTAATAGACGATTGGTAACAGACGCAGGGTAACATATGCAGCGTAACATACACAGAGTAACAGATGTAGGGTAAAAAAAACGAAGGGTAAAAGATGTACACACGATAACAGACAGGGTAACAGACACAGGGTAACAGATGTTGAATAACGGACACAGGGTAACAGACAGGGGGTAACAGACGTTTAGTAACAGATGCAGAGTAATGACGGGTTATCCGCGACGCTGTCTCACCTCTCTCTCTTGAGCGAGTGGCTGCTGTACTGGCCGTTGGTGGTGGGGTGATGGTTGAGGAGGGGGTTTTTGGGAGGCGCGGGGGAGGCGGAGGTCAGGTCCAGGCCGCGGTGGCCGTTGTTGGCGGCGCTGTTCTCCTCCTTCACCGGCGCTCCCGTCACCTCCTTCCACAGCTGCTGCAGCTCAGCTGGAATCATGCCTGCCACAAACAAATTACATAATTAAATCAATTAAAGAGCTAATCCAGTTCCACTCGCGCCGTAATTCAATCACAAAACAAGGGGCGGGGTAAACAAAGGAGGGTATTAATTAGGAACTGTTCCACCGCGAGAGAGAGTGTGGAGAGATGCGCTCGCTCGCTCGCTCGGCCCACCCTCTCTCTCTCTCTCTCTCTTTCTCACTGTGTGTGTGTGTGTGTGTGTGTGTAAACAGTGTTTGTGTACAAGATCTCTGGCATTAATGTGCATTTCACGCTTTGAGTAAATAATTAACATAGAGACAAGGCATGAAATCTGAATAATAAGCATTATTCTTCTGAGAAGAAAGCCAGCGAACACACACATACACACACACACACACACACACACAGAAACAAACACACTGTTACAGACAAGAGTGAGAGATTACAATAGAAACATCACAAAAACAATTCTCTCTTAGAGAAAACAAGACAGACTGCTATAAAATGCACAGTAAATAAATACGTAATATACCTTATTAAATTAATATGTTTAGAGTTTGTATTAACATGCATGTTTGATATAATACAAAATATAAGGATATATAATATTATGTTTTATGTGACATATTATATAAGTTATCATAAACCTATGGCCCTCATTATAAGGAATTGCAGTATGTATGTACTCCTAATGCATTATGCAACGCTGTTGCTGTTTGGTTTGTAAGCGCTGCTGTATCGTTGCTAGGTTACCTGTATGTGGCGGAGCAATACAGTACTACATGGATAGATTCGGTTAGTTACAGTGCATTGCTGGCTGATAACAGCACTCATAGAACGCCTCTCAGCCAATCACATTGCAGGGTCGGAACTAACTAACGGCATAATGTACAACATTTTATTACATATCATTTATAAGCACTTTCCACAGATTTTAGGTAAAGTGATGAGTTATTCCACATTACTAAAGGCATATAACAATTTATAAAGCTTCATAAGCACTTTTCACATACTTTTTATAATTTGTTATATGCCTTTGGTAATGTGGAATAACTCATTACTTTACCTAAAGTCTGTGAGAAAAACGCTTATGAAGGTTTATAATTTGTTATATGCCTGTGGTAATGTGGAAAAACATCACTTTTACACAAGTCTGAGAAAAATGCTTATAAGTGTTCATTAGATGTTATGTGCATTTACAGAACATATAATAACCCATAACTATATAACATATAACAATATAACATATCAGTTAGAGGGAAGGCATCGCAGTGGATCTTAATAAAGCGATAAAGCCTTATGTGAGTGAACCCAACATCTATAAAGCTTTATAAAACAGGGCTCACCAATAATGCTAATGCACATATATTATAATGCATTATATCGCGTTGTGATATAAAGCTTTATACTGTGGCGTTATAACGTTTTATGTTTGAGATCATGAACATTTATACGTATAGTTAGAAATGCTTATGTCTACTGTTACAAAGCATTATTAATGGTTTATGAAGCTTTATGAATGCATGTATCATGCTTTATAGATGCCTGATTCATAAAAAAAAATGGGTAACACTTTCTATTAATGTCATCTTTATTAGATGCAATAACCACATTCATAACATATTATAATGCATTTATGAGGCATTATAAACATGGCTATAAATGTTTATAAAATGAGTAACCCATTATAGCCATGTTTGTTAAACATTATGACCTGTGATCATAATACATTATAAGCTGTGCTTATAATATATATCTTAAAATAGTATATCTCTATCATCAATAATCTAGTCCTACAATGAAAGTCTGGCACTTTACTTAGAGAGCACAAAGCCCTGTTATAATACATTATAATTGACTATAATTAAAGTTATATTCACAACAAGAATAATTTATGAGTGGTTAAACATATATTTATAGGATTATTGAGGGTGTGTTTATAAGTTGGAAGCTTTTTTAGTCATGATAAAGTCTACAAGCAGGGACTGAGTTTCTTGCTATTGATGTATAACATGTTATAAACACAGCTTTTAATGCATTATAATCACAGTTCATGATGCATACTAAACATGGCTATAATGGATTATACATTTTTATAAATATGTATAGCCATGTTTATAATGCCTTATGAATGCATTGTAATGTGTTATGAGTATGTTTATAGAGTCTTATAGAAATGACATTCAAAGAAAGTGTTACCAAAAAGTGTTACCCACACTTACACACTTTAACTTTTACTGCAGAAAGAAGAGAAGAAAGAAAAGGTTTCTGCATGAACAGATGTGTTTGTGTTTTTTTCACACCTACCTACTGTCTCTCTTTTTTCCCTTATTTTATAACATCTGTTTCACACAGAAACTGAAGTCTAAACTGACACGCCGCCGCAGATCTTCAGCTCCCGCTAATGATTCTAAAAGCAACCTACAGTAGATGTTAGAAGTTCAAGCACATCCACGACGGTTGTGTTGATCGGCTCTGATAGGCTCTGAGATAGTGTGAGGAATTAACCAGGAGCAGGAAGGAGCTGAGGGTTTAGACCCGTCTTTCCACACCGCCATTCATTAAATCGGTTCTCAAAACCAGCAACAGCAAATGGAAGATGATTTGCACCCTGCTTATCTGAATTATTCCCTGAATTTTTATTTCCTCTCACGCCCCCCTCCCTCTCCCTCCTTTAATCACTCTCTTTCGCTCTCTCTCTCTCTCCGCAGATAGATACCAGAAGTGGTCCCTTTCAAGCACCGGGCCGTAATACATTCGCAACCAGAAACGCTTAGTCTCAATTTATTCATGTTGTGGCAAAATAACAAGCGAGGTGAAGATCTCAACGCGATCAGCAGAAAATATTTTTAATTTGATAAGCTACTAAAGATTTTAATTACGCCGGTAATGGAGAACAGTGGGCTAATGAGGCGAGGAAAGCTCTGGAGAGAGAGAGAGAGTTAGCGCGCGAGAGCGAGCGACACTAAGAACTGTGAAATGAGTCTGATAGGGGCCGCTGTAAATTCACTCCAGATCGTTTGCATATCAAAGAGCCGGCGAAAAAATTATTGCAGGACGAATCAATAACCTTTCCACGTTCCAAGGAGCGTCTTCATGCCGGACGTGTCCTTTCGCAACGCTTCTCTTCGCTTAGGCTTTTTGAATCGAGCATTTAGAAATAGAATTCGAGAAATTAAAGAAAAAAGAGAACAAGGAAAGAGAAAAATTGATTTTTTTGGTGGGTAAAATTTCACTCACAAAAGCAGCAGATCACCGGATTCAGAACCAAATTAATTTTTAAATAGAATTTATTTTCTATACCATTTTGGAAGAAATGCACGCCTACCCCGATACATGTAAATTCAGACTCCGCCTCTTTTCCAACTGTGGCCAATCAGTGCAGCATCACAGGGTAGCATCATAACACACTCAGAGGTAAGCTCCAAATCCCCAGCTCTGATACAACAGCTAACAGACACCTGTATCGGCCAGCATTACAACGAGAGCATCACCTACTGTACTCTCTCTCTCTCTCTCTCTCTCTCTCTCTCTCTCTCTCTCTCAGACTCTGGTTGCTGATGCAGAAGCAGCATGATCTACTGTACTCTCTCTCTCTCTCTCTCTCTCTCTCTCAGACTCTGGTTGCTGATGGAGAAACAGCAGCATGACCTACTGTACTCTCTCTCTCTCTCTCTCTCTCTCTCTCAGACTCTGGTTGCTGATGCAGAAGCAGCATGATCTACTGTACTCTCTCTCTCTCTCTCTCTCTCTCTCTCAGACTCTGGTTGCTGATGGAGAAACAGCAGCATGACCTACTGTACTCTCTCTCACTCTCTCTCTCTCTCTCTGTCTCTCTCTCTCTCACACACAATGCAATAATCAACAATCAGCAGCATTTTTATAGATTAAATTGATAATGGTTAGAGAGGAGTATTCAGTGCTTTAGTTTGGCAGGATTTGTCGGGATGCTTCAGTAAAGGAAGGTCACGTCCACAACATGTGTCCTCGCTTTGGACAAAACGAGGGAGACATCATTTTTCCCCTCCTCTACCTGACGGTGTTTATTTTTAGCCGATGTGTTTGATAGAGCCGTCCACTCTCCCTCTCTCCCCACCTGCCCAATCCAGGTGACCCCAAACACCACAGCTGACTGCCCACTATCTCCATCTCTCTCTCATATATATATATATATATATATATATATATATATATATATATATATATATATATATATATATATATCTTCTTTCTCTTGTTTTCTATTTCTCAACCACTCATCTCTATGACTCTACCTCTACTGTCTTAACTTGACTGGATGACTTAACTCGATGAACGCATTAATCCTCCACCCTCCACCCCTGCTGAGTAAATCTAGACACATTTCATAGAGCAGTGACAGATAGAAAGACATGAAAAAGCCTGAAAAAGCCTAAAAATACCTGAAAAAGACATGAAAAATCCTGAAAAAGCCTGAAATAGACATGAAAAAGACATGAAAAAGCATGAAAAAGACCTGAAAAAGACTTGAAAAAAGCTCCAAACTCCTCTTTCGATTAGCTTACAGCCACTGTCAGACCAATCAGATAAAACCAGAGCTTTATCGTTATCATTATTTGGGTATTTAATATAAACCTCTTTCTCTCGTCTCTAAATTTGTCTTTTGTAAGTACTATGCAATGAGGCACAATGCAATTAATGAAAGCAATAGTCATCAACGAGTAATTTCTTTATAGATTAAATTGATAATGGTTAGAGAGGAGTCTTCAGTGCTTTAGTTTGGCCGGATTTGTCGGGATGCTTCAGTAAAGGAAGGTCACGTTCACAGCGTGTGTGTCCTCGCTTTGGACAAAACGAGGGAGACATCATTTTTCTAGACACCTTTCACAGAGCGGTGACCGATAGAAAGAGATGAGAAGGCCTGAAAAAGCTCTAAAACATCACTAAGTAATTCCATCCTGTTTTTTTTTTTATTTGCTTACAGTTCGCTGTCAGACTAATCCGATAAAGCCAGAGCTTTATCCTTATCATTATTAAATAACACACCTTTTCAACGAAAGGCACGACAGTCGATATTTAATATAAACCTCTTTCTCTCGTCCCTAAATTTGTCTTTTCGGTCCCGGATTACTGCATCCGAGAAGGTCTTCCATTTTTCAGGCCAACTCCCTCCTCCCCTTCAGCTCATTATAGGCCAAAGATACAGACCCCCTCCTTTTAAAAATGTATTTGCGCAGGACAGTTGATTGATCACCGGCGGCGCAACTCGATTTTTACCGCGGCAGGTAGCGCTCGCTCGCTTCCCTCCCTCCTCAACCTTTCCTGTCCTTGTACCGCCGGTACCCTGGTGGCCGGGGTGTTCAAGCGAGCAGAAAGTTGATTTAAGGATCATAACCGCATCAGTCGCCAACCGTCATCACGGGCCAACGCCGCCAACGCCAGCGCTGCAAAAAATAGCCCGGTGGCCCCGGCCGGGCAGAGCGACCGCTCGCGTCTTTCTTCACGCCGCCGCTGCCGCCGCTCCGGATGCACCGCTGGGGGCCTGAAGTGACACAACTATTAGTTTATTGTTCCATCAGGCGAGGACCTCCGCCGACCCCTCCTCTCCACGTTTACGGGGCTCTGATCGCCGGGTCGTTGATATGCAGCCCTTAGGCCTAAAATATGTTCCTCTCCGAAGCTACAGGAGCTATTAAAGCAGCGCCACGCCGCCGCCCGATCAATCAACGCCGGGGCTCCCGCGTGAGCCGCGCTCCGCTGCCTGGCCGCGTGCGCCGCTCCGATTCCTATTAACGGCAAATTTGTCTTGTCGCCGTCCCGCAGTCCTCTCCCGGACAACTTAACTGATGGGAGCCGGAGGATGAGAACTGACTTTGGCTTCGGCCCACACATACACAAAAACACACACACACACACACTTATATACACTTATACACAATAACACACACACACACACACACATACATACATATATATGTATATACAGAGTGCAGTAAGAGGAAGATAATAGAGTAGGAAAGATAAAAATAGAAGAAGACATCAGGGATGGGACAAAATATCATTATCACGATATATCATTTAATAATTTTTGTTCATGATACATTGTCGATACGTGGTGTGAAATATGGATATTTGACTTACTAAAATACTAAACTGCAACGTATTTAGTGGGTGCATGTCAACAGCAAACAAACCATTCATAGTACAGTGATAAATAACAATAGCAAAACAAATGAAAAAACTAAACAAAACTGACTTGTCTTCAAGAATATTGCAACTTCATTATATGGATTTTTATTTTATTTATTTATTCTTTTTTTATGGTGGCAAAACAATAAAAAAATATTGTTTTGCCATAGTAAAAATAAATAAATAAATAAACAAAAAAATAATAAAATAAAATAAAATAAAATAATCCTTTTTGTACTTTATTGTATTTTGTATGTGTTTTGCTATTATCATTACCGTACTAATGTTATATATAGATATTTTTTTTTTTTTGCTGTTTGCATGTAGCCACTTAATACTTTGCATTTTATTTCTGTGTCATATGTTTTATGGTTAAATTATTTAATTTTTGTTACTGTTTTTATTTTGAGTCTTTGTAGCATACTCATAACGTTTATTTAATATATTGCCAAGGTGTGATATTGTTTTAGGGGCATATTGCCCAGCCCTACGACCAATACATTCATAATTGTTATTAAAATACATAAAAAAAATAATATTTGATTATTCAGGAATATTTTATCCATTTCAGTAACACAGATGGTGTTAAATATTGTATAGAACTATTTTTGTAATATATTAATTTTCACAGAATTATCACAGAATACACACACACACACACACACACACACACACACACTCTGCAGAAGCAGCACCTGAGAGAGCCGGTTTAATGCAGGTGTCTGAGTGAACAGGTCAGATCTCTCTCCTTCTATTCTCTTCATCTCTCTCATCCCCACTGTGAAGATCAAATGTTCCTCTCTTTCTCTTGATCATATAAATATTTTTATCTCTTCCAACACACTGTAATAATTCATCACAGACTCCTTTAGGCCTCTCCAGACCTTTGAACATACATGTCAAAATACTGATCCGCCGGGGAGAGCAAATCTGTCCCGACTCCCCGGAGAAGATCATCAGCACTTCAGATTGTTTCTAATGCTTTTCTTCAGCGCGAGGATTTTCTGCTGTCTGCAGTTCATTTTATACAGAAATCATGTTTAAAGCATATAAAAAACTGTGAAATGTGTATTTATATGTGTAGTATTATATATATACATATATATCAATCATTATACTGGAGAAATCGTTTTTTAACTGTTCACCAAAGCTCCCCTATATATTACATTTCTAAGTACTTTGCTATTTATTATATTTCAAATGTAATTATATACTTCTACTTTTTGCTAAGATTTTATACCTCTTATTTTTTTTTGTTTATATTAAAATATTTATCTTGTTTATTGCAGTTTCAGTTTTTGCGTTGTTTACTTGACTACCTTCATCCTTTTATCTTTACATTTGTGCATCTGCATTTAAGCAAAATATATCATCATATATCAGCATACATATATATGCATATATATCAGCTGCTAGCTTAAGTGAACATGACTTGACTGATGCCTATAATGCACGTAAAATGAGACAATACTATCTTAATATAAAATTTATATTAAAATAAATCAAATTAACCAAAACTTTTTATTCCTAAACATGATAAAAAGTGTTCTAAATGATAAATAATTAGTAATAATGAGTTTATATTACTTTGCTGTATTTATAATGTAGTGCTGACATGCTCTAATGTCTGAGTTGCCGATTTGTTTGTGTGTGTCCAGTGCAGTGGGCGGGGCTGAGCTACTGTTTCCTTGGCTGTTTTATGATTTATTCTGATGGACAACAGCTCTCGAATAGTAAAACCAAATAATTGAAAAAAAAAAAATAAATAAAAAACTACATGATGTCTATTGTAATTAGCACAATAGAGTCTGAAAAGGTTAATTATTTAGAAAATCTGAATTATTGCGTTTAGACCTTTAGACATTAGTTTAAATTTTTATACTGAATTTATGTGTTAAACATTTTAACCATACAGATTTGCATGTTATTTTGGTCGGAAAAGCATGTGACTGCATTTATATCTAATTATATCTACACAACAGTTGGGCAAAGCAGCTGCAAATTGTGTGAACATTTCATCAAATGAAATTAAATCTGATTTGTTGTCACTTTACATAAGTATAAGTGGGTACCACTTTAAAATAAGACTACCTTTATAAAGGTTTATAAGTAGTTTACCATTACTTTATGAATGGTTACTTATTAGGTTGTAGATGCTTTAAAAATCATTAATAATCAGTTATAACACATACGTAGAAAGGGCAACAGTATAGATGGCTGTGGGTACAGTATTTGAAAAACAAAAGTTCATTGTTGCCCTTTCTACGTATGTGTTATAACTGATTATTAATGATTTTTAAGGCATTTAGAACCTAATACATTAGTAACCATTAATAAACTAATTGTAAACCATTTATAAACCCTTTATAAAGGTAGTCTTATATTAAAGTGGTGTCTATAAGTGTATTAAGGTAAGTGAAAATCCGGTACCACTTTAAAATAAGGCTCCTTTATAAAGGGTTTATAAGTAGTTCATAAAGGTGTTTATTAATAGTTATTAATTAGGTTTTAAACCATTAATAAGCAGTTACAACATATAATTAATAATTGAAACACATAATGATTCTACATTCATTTATACTGTTAAACTTTAGATTTTACTAGATGCTTATATTTTATATATACAACATTTAAATATGTTATATTTTATGAGATATGTTAAAAAAAGTCAGTGTAAGTGCTTATTAATATTTTTTTAAGAATTTACAACTTAATTTAAAACCATTAATGAACTTCTTTATAAATCATGTATTAACCTTTTATAAAGATGCCTTATTTTAAAGTGTTTTAAAGTATATACAACATTAATTGAACATAAAATAGAAAACATACACTTCTGACTTGAACTACACACATGAACTTGTGGTGAGAACATGCATATATAATATATAACAGAATATATAGATGTTGCTTTGCTATTTACAAGTACATATAGGACAGTTTGTCACAGGTGAGGTGGCCTTGGTTTAGAATGGTTGGATTGGAGAAAACATATTGAATGGACCAAGAAAAAAAGATAAGAAAATGAACTGTAAAGATCAGTTCAGATGAGTTAGAACAGTATTATATTAATAAAACACATATAATATGCTCTTTTAAATGATTTTATCCTTTTTAAAATCTCATTCAAGACACCTGGTGCTACTTTTCCTTATGAAAAAAATCATATATAAGTCATATTTTTAAATCTGAAGCTAAATAATACAGAAATTCAGGCTGTTATATGTTTATTTCTGAATATCAGAAACACAGTGGTCCACTCAGGCTGTATGAAGCCATCACTGGTGTGGCAGTGATCTCTGATTTTTGCTGAATATTAAAGATTAGATCTTGGCCTCAGTAAATCTGCTTTACTGAAGCATGAAAAGGTCCAGTGGAGTGTGAAGGAAAAAGGTCATCAATAACTTTAAACAGTGGAGCAGAAAACGTGCCAAATAGGGCAGCATGTGAGCACACACACACACTTTTATTTATTTAATTTTTAATTTAGAGTATCTATCATTTTCTGGGTGATTTAGAATATAAAATTCATTTTTAGACTGTGAACAGAAAGCCAGAGTCCCCAGAATAAACCAAAGCAGATACACCCAGGTAGGGACTTGAACCGAAGACCTCAGCGCTGGGAGGTAAGTTACAGTGTGCTGCTGGTGCCACTTTACTCTACAACAGTTTCCCATATCTACCACAGATATGAGCCATGTAGATATGAAAATATATTTCCTATTTATCAAACACAACTGCCATAGCAAAGATAAGTGTGTTCCCCATACAGTCCACACACTGTTCCTCTGTGTTCACATACTTTAAAACCCTTTAAAACACATAAATCAATTAATTATAATTAAACAATCTGTCACACAATCGTCTGGGAATTTTAACCACCGTATAACTGGCAAAGCCAAAATACACAAAACAGACCCGCCCAAAACATGTAGGATCAGTAGAACGGTTATCAGATCAAAAAATAGTAAATTGGGAGTGAAACGTAATTATTTCATTTTTTTTTTTCCATTTGGTATACCAAAGAAGAAATAGGGTTTTATTCATAGGGTTTGATTTTTTTTTTTTTTTCTTTAATTAGATTTTCTTTTTATTTGTGCATCTTTTATAGTAAGCTTATATTACGATTATACCATGAAAGGAAATTTACACATCAGAAATTTGAGATTTTTTCCAGAAATGACTGTCTGAAGTGAAATTCAAAAACAGAAAATTGAGTGTAAAAATTCACTTTTATTACATAATAAAAAAATATATTTTTATTTCATTATGCTCATTTAGAATAGTAAAGAAGAAATGTTATTTTTTCTTCATTTGTTCCTAGTTTGGAATTTTAATTCATGTACTTTTTTATTTCCTATTAAAGAATTTCTGTTTTTGTTCTTGATTTTTTTTTTTTTTTTAACCAGGAAATTATTATTATTATTATTTTTATTATTATTATTATTATTATTATTATTATTATTATTATTATTATTATTATTATTATTATTATTTTATAAATTCTGTATGGAAAAGGCAGAATGGAGAGAAAAATTGAATGCAAAACTTTGGTACAGTGAACCAGAAATTGATTTTAATCTTTTTTTTTTTTTTTTTTACTTTTAGTTGTTTCATGTCATAATTCTGCTTACTTTTGTTACAAGATGAAAATATGGAAAAATATATATATTTTTTCTTATGCATTTAGCCAGAAATTCTGTTTGCAAAAGCAGAAATGGAAAACGTGGAAAAGTTGGACAATGGATTAAACCCGTTTGTTCTTTAATATACTAAATTAAATAAATAAATATAATAATAAAGTTGTGAGAAAACTGATGAGTACCAGAAGTTTACGTGGCCACGCCTCGCCCGGAGGTAACCGCTGGTTTACTTTTTGTTTTTTCTTCTTCTTCTTTTTTTTTGTTCTAAGTCTTAAACAAACAATAACAAGACTGCACAAATACTGTTTGTGTTTGCACATTACCTAACCAGCCCCGCCTCCCCCCCCCCCCCCCCGCTCTCACCTTATCTTATTATGGGGTTGTTTGTTTTAGAGAGAGAGAGAGAGAGAGAGAGAGAGAGAGAGAGAGAACACTCAGCGTTAGGTGGAAAAAGCATAAAAAAAACAATATCACACACAGAACCCGTATGAAAGAGCTATTGTGATGAAGCTGCTGCTCCTTGAGAAAATATTACAGGAGGTGTAGAGAAATAAACTTCCTGGCTGAGCGAGTATTGACTCAGCATTTAGTTCTGCGGAATAAAAAAAAGAGGGGATGGGCCGGGATTCACACCGGAGACACCGCAGAACAACACCGCCAGTGTGCTTCAGGCCTGGAACTCAGCCAATGAGGATAAAGAGAGAGAGAGAGAGAGAGACAGACAGGTAGAGAGACAGGTAGAGAGATGGAGGTATGAATAAGAGAGAAGAGACTAGAGAGACGAGTGAAGGATGGAGGCTAAGGTCAATAACTTACAAAAATATATATTAGTGCATAAAAAAAAAAAAAAAAAAGTTACTTTATTTTAGTAATTCAGTTCAAAATGTAAAACTCATATCGTCGCTCTTCAATGAAAAACAAGTATGTCCAAAATAGCAACTTTATATAAGACCAATTGGTACTTTTGGCAGTGTGGGCAGTGTGCCGCCAACTCCTGCTGGAAAATGAAATCCACATCTCCATGAAAGTTATCAGCAGAGGGAAGCTGTAAGATATGAAGTGCTGTAAGATTTTGCAGGAAAACAAAACTGCACTGACTTTAGACTTGATAATAAAACACAGTGGATCAACACCAGCAGATGACAGACATGACTCTTTAAACCATCACTGATTGGTGGAAACTTCACACTAGACCTCGAGCAGTTTGGACTGTGTGTCTCTCCACTCTTCCTCCAGACTCTGCTCTCTTGATTTACAAATGAAATAAAGTAAAATGTACTGATGATCAGTGATGGTTTAAAGAGTCATGTCTGTCATCTGCTGGTGTTGATCCACTGTGTTTTAATATCAAGTCAGTGCAGTTTTGTTTTCCCACAAAATCTTACAGCACTTCATATCTTACAGCTTCCCTCTGCTGATAACAACTTTTATGGAGATGCAGATTTCATTTTCCAGCAGGACTTGGCACACTGCCCACACTGCCAAAAGTACCAGTTGGTCTTATTATATTATATTAAATTTTTTTGAGACATTGATTTTTGGGTTTTCATTGGCTGTACGCCATGATCATCAACAATAAAATAAATACATCTATATAATATATGGGCTTCACTTTTTTATTTTTATATTACACCTCCAAGAGAAACACTGCCTTGCTAAAGAAACTGAGGGAAAAGCTGCTGCACTGGCCAGGCATGTCTCCAGACCTAAATCCTATTGAGCATCTGTGGGGCATCCTTAAACTGAAGGTGGAGGAGCACAAGGTCTCTGTGATGTACATTTTTTTAAGATACCCAGGATGCACCACAGACTGACACTTATGATCACATGACACTACACATGGCACCACCAGGAAGTCAATCACCAGAACTGTAAACACCTGATTACTGGCCTATATAAACCCCTTGCTCCACTTCACCTGTGCTGAGTACTGATGGATTATTCTCGTACAACACCTTTCTCTTTTCCTTTGCTTTCTCTCTCTTTGCCGACTCTGTTTTTATATATTTAGATGGCCTTGCCTGTGTATGACCCTTGGACTGTTAATCGTGTATGGTATGTTTTCTCTCTCTTGCTGATGTTTAGTGATTTTGACCCTGCTTGTTCGGACTACCCCTTGCGTTGCCTCTTTTTTCTCTCAATAAACCTGTTTATTAAATGTACTAACAGAAAACCTGATAATTACCTGATTGTTAAATGTATTCATTTTTTACAAGCTGTTAAAAATGTGTCTGTGGCCCACTTTTGGGTCCTAACCCACCAGGTGAGAATCGCTGGTCTACATTGTGGCTTAGTGGTGAGCACGTTCGCCTCCCAGCACTGGGGTCTTGGGTTGAGAGCTTGAGTTTGGAGCATGTTCTCTGTGTGTCTGTGTGGGTTTCCTCCCACAGTCCAAAAACAGGAAGATCAGGTAAATTAGATACTCTAAAATTACCCAGCGAAACTGAAAATAAAATACTCAAAATTAATCTGGTAAATCGGATAGTCTAAACTGCCAAAAAAATAAAATAAAATAAATGAATCAGGTAAATGAAATACTCTAAATAACCCCCCCCCAAAAAAACTGAAACTCTAAAATTGATCTGGTGCGGTATGTATGTATGTGAGTTTGTGCAAATGTGTGTAAATGTGTGTATGACTGTGTGCCCAGAGATACGGATTGGCACTCTGTCCTGGGTAAAATGAGCTAGTGCCCAATGCAGTCCTCCTCAAGGTGGACGGTTGTTTCTGGTTAAGAGTATGCTGTGCGCTATTGGCTGCTGCTTCTCACCGGTGTGTGGATGATGAATGCTGAGTATAAATGGTTGTACTTAAAAAAACGTGTATATTGTAAAGCGACCTTGGGATTTTTAGAAAGGTGCTATAAAATTTATTCATACATCATACCGTTTGCTCCATGTTTTTACTGGGTATTGATCATATTAATCATATTGTTCCTGGAGGAATGTAATTTTTGCTCTGTTCTGTGTATTTCCTCTCAGATGGACTGATGTAAAGATAGAAGTACAAGCTTTTTAACTGGAGATAAAGGAGTGTGTGGAGTGTGTGGAGTGTGTGTAGCTCTTACCCTGAGTGAGAGAGTGCAGAGGCAGGTTCTGGTTGGGTTGGATGGACAGCAGGCCTTGTCTCTGCAGGCTGAGCAGGTGCTGCTGCTGCAGCTGCTGAACCTGGAGGATCTGCTGCTGGAAGGCAAACTGCTGAGCAGAGACCTACAGAGAAACCGGGGGGGGGGGAGAGACACAGTGAGAAAACACTACAAATCATACTCACACACACACACACACACACACACGAGACACTACACACACACACACACACACGAGACACTACACATACACACACACACACGGCAGGTACATCCCTTCCGCTCTTAATTAACTCCGAGTTGTGACAAACAATGAAACAACATAGTTAATCATTCATAATAAGAGCCGCAGGATTTTAATTACGGCCATTCATAATTCAGCAAACAACGTGTGACTGAACACCAGTCTTTATCAGGCGCCCAATCAAAGCGCAGATCCAGGGGAACACACAGCTTTATCCTAACGCTTCCCATCAAAGACAGGAACAGGACACCGAGGGGATTACAGAGAGTATTTACCAAAATATCACTCGTAGCTCAGAGCGAGTGCATGCTATTATCACAGGTGCTTTATTTTATTTATTTATTTATTTTTAGAACACCAGTGTGAAAAGGGTACATTATAAAAGATGGGCAAACAGGTTATCTGTGAATTGTAATAGAAACTATTATTCTATTTCATAAATTTCATGTTTCATGACCAAGATTTGTGTAGAAGTGACACAATTCATGCATCACTATATACATTTTAAAAAAAAATCTCACAGAACAGCAGATCAACAACTCACAACAAGAGCTAATCAGGCTAAAGTACAGCCTTCAAACATGGTGGAGGTAGTTTCACAAACTGTTCTAATATTTAAGATTTCTAACCTTGTAAACAAGCTCAGCTCTCACTTTGAGTGTCAATTAGGTACAGGTAGTTAGGTACAGCTCTCAAACATGGTGGAGGTAGTTTCACATGCTATTATCACAGGTGCTTCTTTTAAGAGCATCAGCGAGGCAAAGGTACGTTCTAAAAGATGGAAAAAACCTGAACAAGGTGCATTCTTGGTCATCGTTTAATGTTCCTACTGCAAACTTCATCTGTGAATTGTAATAAAAAAAATCACTATACTATTTTATAAATGTATTATTATTTTAGCACAAATGTGTTTTATGACTGAGATTTTGCTCCAATCTATAAGAAACAGATGTAATATAATGGAATAAAAGAGAGAAAGTGTTCATAAAAATATATCTATCTATCCATCCATCCATCCATCCTTCCCATTTTCATAGCTGTAATTTAGCTAACTAGGCTAAAGTACAAAGTACAGCTCTCAAACATGGTGGAGGTAGTTTCATGCATTCAAAACATGTAGCTTTAATTTACTTCTTTTATTTGCGTAATATGATGAAATAGAAGAGAGAGAGTGTTAATAAAAAGGGAGTAGATGAGGAAGGGCGGGAGAGAAAGAGAAAGGGAGGAAGGGAATAAAAAAGAGAGGAGAGTAAAATGCTGTGCTGATCGAAGCAACAAACAGTGGCGATGAAATAGAGCTAACCGGGCGACAGTATAGCCTTTAAACATGGTGGAGGTAGTTTTACACCCTGCTAATTCTCTATCTATCTATCTATCTATCTATCTATCTATCTATCTATCTATCTATCTATCTATCTATCTATCTATCTATCTATCTATCTATCTATCTATCCCATTTTCATAGGTATAATTCAGCAACAACTCACACTGCAAGCTAACTAGGCTAAAGTACAAAGCACAGCTCTCAAACATGGTGGAGGTAGTTTCATACATTCACAACATGCAGCTTTAATTTACTTCTTTTATTTACTCAAATCTATTGAAACAGATGTAATATCATGGAGAGAAAGTGTTCATAAAAAGGGAGTAGATGGTAGATGAGGAAGGGAGGGGAAGAAAGAGAAAGGGAGGAAGGGAATTAAAAAAGAGAGGAAGAGAGAAATGCTGCGCTGGTCAGAGCAACAAACAGGAGGAAATGATCTAATATCCCCAATCTGTGCAGAATCTAAACAAACGGCCGATGTTGTGGAGATAAGAGGTATCTGCGCAGGGGACACGTCTGCTTTACCGCCCTGCGCCGTCCCTGAACCCGGAGTTCAGCCTGGAGTTCAACTACAGCTACTAAACGCTCTTAATGCAGCGCATGAGAGCGGGTTATCAGAGTCAGCATTGTGTGTGTGTGTGTGTGTGTGTATAAGTGTGTGTGTGTGTGTGTGTGTGTCACTGGGCATTAAAGCACACCCTCGCTGTTGCCAAGCTGTGTACCGCACCCTCTTCCCAAACACAGGATGCGCCGCTGTGTTTACTGCTCCCGATTGAAGGCAAACAAAAAAGGTCTCGCTGCACCGCGGCGGCCAGGTCACACACACACACACACACACACACACACACACACACACACACACACACACACACACACACACACACACACACTCACCAGCCCCGGAGCAGAGCTGAACCCGCCTGATAACACACACACACAAACTCTCTCTCTGCTCGATGGGGCTGCAGTTCACACAGCAGTAATTATCACACGGACTAAATCATTCCTCTCTATCTTACTAAAGCCTCCATACAGCTCTGTAAAAAAATAAGAGAGCACTTTAAAAATGATGAGTTTCTTTGATTTTACCAAATTAAAAAAAACCTCTGGAATATAATCAAGAGGAAGATGGATGATCACAAACCATCAAACCACCAAACTGAACTGCTTGAATTTTTACACCAGGAGTAAAGCAGCATAAAGTTATCCAAAAGCAGTGTGTAAGACTGGTGGAGGAGAACATGATGCCAAGATGCATGAAAAATAAAAAAACTGTGATTAAAAACCACCAGGGTTATTCCACCAAATATTGATTATTTCTGAACTCTTAAAACTTTATGAATATGAACTTGTTTTCTTTGCATTATTTGAGGTCTGAAAGCTTCTCTGCTATTTTTTTTTTGTTATTTCAGCCATTTCTCATTTTCTGCAATAATATATAATAAATGCTCTAAATTACTCTAATATTTTTATTTGTAATTAGGGAGAAATGTTGTCTGTAGTTTATAGAATAAAACAACAATGTTAATTTTACACAAACATAAACCTTTAAATAGATAAAAAAAAATATATATATATATATATAATAAAATAAAAAATACTGTTTTATTTACTTAGGTTCCCCACGCTTCCTCCAGCTTCCCCGTTATAGAAGAGAAACATGGTGACACCCTGGTTCACCTGAATATAGGCATCCTTACTAGTGCAGCTTAACGCGCCCAATAATCCAGTGCGCCTTATAGTCCAAAAAATATGGTAATAAAATATTTGGTAGGATCAATCAGACCTGGACCATGAACAGATGGAGGAAGGTGGCCTGAGCTGATTAAGCACTTTCTCTGTTCTATGCTGGTGTGTGTGTGTGTGTGTGTGTGTGTGTGTGTGTGTGTGTGTGTGTGTGTGTGTGTGTGTGTGTGTGTGTGTTGTGTGTGTCCTGCCCGGGGAAGGGATGGCACCAGTTTATACTCGGGAATAAAGGCAAAGAGATGAACTGGGCAAACCTTTACTTCTGTTCTGCTGGAAAAGCTCAGGTTCTATAATTAAGTCATATTTTCAATGATTAAGCAAAACATTGCAATTTTATACTTTCATAAACTGGTCATAACAAAATAAAGGTTGTCTAACTTATTTTTTATTATATATTATATAATGATTAAATAAACAGTAAAGGCAAACTGGCTACGTTTCTTAATTTCTCTCTTTCGTTCCCTCCTCCTCTCTTTCTAAAGGCCTATATCAATTTTAGAAGCTGATATTATTCTTTTTAGAAATATTATAATAAAGTAAATGGTCAGAGTATTAACAGTAGATGAAATATCTTTTATCTGACTTATTCATTTAATCGTTGTAGGTGTTATGTTGCTATATAGAACCACTTACATACAGCACATTACACACAGAGTACCAGTTAAACGTTTGGACACACCTCTCCTCATTCAACGGTTTCCTTAATAACACTTAATAATTCTGCATGTTTTCATGTAGAGCTTAAATATAGTCTTTAATATTACATTTATAATGTTTTTTTTAAACAGTTCTTTCATATTTGTAACCCTATAAAAGTTATTTCTGGTGGTTAAAGTGCAGGGCAGTCTACTTAGATGAGTTTAATAGATTGAGGACCATCATTAAAAGAAAGAAATCACACTCAATGAAAGAGAAGAAATGTTAAGAAAAAATGTTACGAAATATTGTATTATTATTAATATTGAATGAGCAATTTTTTTAAGGGTCTCAATTGGGTCTGATGAGGTTTAGTGAGGTTAAGAAGGACAATCATTCCTAAAAATCAGAAACAAGCAAAAAGTGAAACTCCTGAATCCGCACTGCCACATTCTCGATTGAGCGAATGGGAGGTTAATGCCAAAAAACGGCACGCGAGAGCGGGAGAGAGGGGAGGGAGGGGAGGGCGCGAGAGACGGGGTGTTGCAAAACGGAACGCGAGCATCTGACAAACGTGATAAAGAGTGACACTGGCAGACCCTTTCATTGTCTCCGCTCTCGTCCTGAAGTTAAAGATCTTTGAAAAACCCCAGAAAGGAGAAAAAACGGGTGAAAAAGAGGCGATGTCTTTAAAATGAAAGAAAGGCACAAAGCAACAACAGGGGGTTATTGTGCGGCGGCCCCACGGGAGGGAGTCGCGCAGTGATTCTTCTTCTCCTCGTCTTTTGATGGCTGCGCGAGAAATCCGAACGGATTAAAAAAACGAGAGAGAGAAAAGAGAGAGAGAGAGAGGGAAGGGGAAAAAAAAAAACACGGACGAGAGGAACAAGCCTCTTGAGGGCTGCATCAATTTCCTGTGATCAAACATAATGCACTTCAAAAAGTTGTTTTCTTTTTATTCGGCTCATTCAGCTGATCAATTGTGGCTTCTTTTAGCTGTGCCAACCTCCCTCCCTCCTCCCTACACTCGTTCTCTCTCTCTTTCTCTCTCTCTCTCTCTCTCTCTCTCTCTCGCTCTCTCTTTCTCTTGTAGCCCTCCTTCTCTCTTTAGTCGACCCATCCATCTGACACTGGAAATGGAGCGAGGGAGGGCAAGCAAGAGAGAGAGGTAAAGATAGATAGAGAGAGAGAGAGAGAGAGAGTGACAACTTCTATCAGAGAGGAGAGAAACAGCGCTGTCACGTTGATTTATGGAAGCGAGGCTCCGCAACTGAACTGAAGCCCCCAGTTCATTAATTAGCAAGCCAGGGGACTTTGAAGTCGGTGAGCAAGTGTGTGTGTGTGTGTGTGTGTGTGTGTGTGTATATATATATATATATATATATATATATATATATATATATATATATATATATATATAGTTTCTCTAATTTAGCTATTTATAGATATATGTTTGAGTAAAATTTGAGAATATTGTTGTTTTATTTTATAAACTACGGAGAACATTTCACCGAAATTCCAAATATATTATATATTATTGCAGAAAATGAGAAATGGCTGAAATAAATAATAATAAAAAAAAAAAAACTAAAAAACATGCAGAGCTTTCAAACCTTAAATAATGCAGAAAAAAAAGTTCATATTCATAAAGTTTTAAGTTTTCAGAAATCAATATTTGGTGGAATAACCCTGGTTGGTTTTTAATCACAGTTTTTTTCATGCATCTTGGCATCATGTTCTCCTCCACCAGTCTTACACACTGCTTTTGAATAACTTTATGCTGCTTTACTCCTGGTGCAAAAAATCAAGCAGTTCAGTTTGGTGGTTTGATGGTTTGGGATCATCCATCTTCCTCTTGATTATATTCCAGAGGTTTTCAATTTGGTTAAAATAAAAAAAATCAGTATTTGAACTGATTGTGACGAGTGATGATCAGTGGCGCTTTTGTTCCGAGCGATTCCTTCACCCGCCAGTCATTAACACACAACCACTGTAAATGAGACGAGCTTTGCACTGGATGAAGGAAGTGGAGAGCGATAGAAAGAGAGAGAGAGAGAGAGAGCATGCTGATATCTCACAATTACATGCCTCCTCTCCCTCTGCTATTCCCTTGTTAATTATCCGGGTAGCCTCTTTAAATTACATGCTATACATTTCAGAATATCTCTCTCTTCTTCCCTCATTTGCTCTTATTAGCCGTTTCTTCCAAAGAGAAGTATTTGACAGTCTCTCTCTCTCTCTCTCTCTCTCTGTCTCTCTCTCTCTCTGTCTCTCTCTCTCTGTATGAGTTTCCACAGGAAAATGTGCATATTTATGTCAAAGGAAGTGAGAGAAAAGGGAAGTGAACGAAGGGAGCAAGAGGAAAATCCTATCAAAGTGAAAAATAGAGCTGTGTTCAGATGAACAAAAAAAAAAAAACTGGTGTTACGATGCTTATCACTATACAGGGGTTATGATTTCTGATATATTGTGATATACTGCATTTCTTGCGATACAGTTTAAAAAATATGTATTATTTTATACAATATAAAGCAAATCCATCCTAGAGAAGTATTTATTTAAGAATATTGAAGAGTTTTAAAAAGTTTTTTTGTCTATTCAGTCCATGCACTGTGTAATCTAGAACTCAATGGAAACCTACACTGTAAAAATGAACTGTTCTACTTAATGAATTGACTAAGTTAACATACTGTAAATACTACAGAAATATGGGGCTACCTAAAGCTGATTTGTGTGTCTTTCACAGAAGAGAGCACTTCAGTTTCTGAATCAGTTTCTCTGATTTTGCTATTTATAGGTTTATGTTTGATTAAAATGAACATTGTTGTTTTATTCTATAAACTACAGACAACATTTCTCCCAAATTACAAATAAAAATATTCTCATTTAGAGCATTTATTTACAGAAAATGAGAAATGGCTGAAATAACAAAAAAGATGCAGAGCTTTCAGACCTCAAATAATGCAAAGAAAACAAGTTCATATTCATAAAGTTTTAAGAGTTCAGAAATAATCAATATTTGGTGGAATAACCCTGATGGTTTTTAATCACAGTTTTTTTTTTTCATGCATCTTGGCATCATGTTCTCCTCCACCAGTCTTACACACTGCTTTTGGATAACTTTATGCTGCTTTACTCCTGGTGCAAAAATTCAAGCAATTCATCCATCTTCCTCTTGATTATATTCCAGAGTAGCTCATTTACACTGTAGTTGCTCTATTTCCCCAACAAATACAACAAACTACAGGGATTTCTGCAGCTGCCAGGAAATTCACAGGTAAGTGTGAACGTGAGAAAGAGTCTCAAATGAATGACTGTTTTTTTAACTTTAATGAAGCAGACAGGTGCTACAGTGCTGCACACCTGAGGCGAGTAATGAAGAATGTTGATGTGTGTGTGTGTGTGTGTGTGTGTGTGTGCATACCTCTTTGCTCTGCTGTTTGCTGCCATGCTGCTGCTGGAGGAGTTGGAGATGGAGCTGTTCCTGCTGCTTCTTGTAGAAGTCCTGGAGTTGCTGCTGTAGAAACATAGACACACTTTAAGTCTATGTTCATATATCAGGAAAAAGTGGCCAAATCTGATTTTCTAAACAATTCCCATATTTATCTAAAGCTGTTTGTTATTATTTTTTTTTAATAGCTTGACCCATATCTGAACCACATCTGTCTGAATGATGCATCCAATAAAAAGCAGAGCTTCACGTGAAGTTTCAGTTTCATTCTTATCAGAAATATCAAAATCTATAAATGAATACAGACTGCAACTGGGTTTATCAAATAGATTTCACTTAAACCTCACTATAATTATAAGGACATGTTATTCACCCCTTGTCGTTTTTTTTTTTTTTTTTTTTTTTTTTTTTTTTTTAGTTTTTTATTGATCCCAGAATTTCCACTATCTACCTAATAATAATAATAATAATAATAATAATAATAAACTTCATAAAGCACCTTAAAATGCACCTCAAAATGCTGTACATGCAGAGAGGTAATCAGAAAAAATGAAAAATGGAAAAGGAAAAAGCACAGTAAAAGTAAAATAAAATTAACAATTATTATTCTTTTCTTTTGACGCTTCAGCTACAATCTGTAGCCTCCATTAGCAAAACAGAGCAGTATTATTAAAACAGAGAGGGCAGTTCAAATATATATTTTAGAGCCCCGTTACCACATTTATTATTTTCCCATTAAAACCCTCACTCACTGCTGTATTCTATTATTTATTGTAAAGCTTTAATTTTATTGTAACCAGTTTTTTATTCAGTACTGTATTCAACTGAAACCCTTACTCACTGCTGTCGTCCATTTCCCCTCATCTAATTACAGTATTTTTGCCTTTTCCTTGTCGCAATAGCCTCACAAATTCTGATCTGGCTGTTCAGAGTCATATTGAAGTGGACCTAATGAGAATTTGAGAATAAATAGTTTTATTTATTCATTTATTTTGTATTTTGTCACATTATTATTATTATTATTATTATTATTATTATTATTATTATTATTATTGTTATATTATACACAATTATTATAGTATAGTTCTTTACGTAATAGACACAAGTTTACAGATTTTACCTATTTGAAATCAAATTTCAAGCAGAAATATCTGAAAATATCACATTATGTATGATTTAGGCTACTTTTCCCAGTTAGTTTAGATGTTTACTGGTTTGGTGTACTGGTTTGTCAGTAGTGAAAGGCAGTGTTCAGTCACAGTGCTGGTGAACAGTGTGCACTGTATTCTGAAAGTCAGGGTCATTGGTAAACATGCGGCGTTAAAGCAGCTCCAGGCAACTCTCACAGAGAATGTGCAGCACCTGAGGCTATTCAGAGAAATGAAGGAATGTATGCATAGATATATGACCCTGTGTGTGTGTGTGTGTGTGTGTGTACTGGTGTGTATCAGGGTCAGTGTGTGTAAGTGTGTATATGTTTGTGCTTGTTATATTAAGGTGTTTTTGTACATCTATGCAGGAGTACAGAAAAGCAGATATCCTGTAGCCTCATTTAGAAATAGGCTGTAATGTGGTTACATATTATTTTAATTATGTTTAAAAACAGGGTCGTAAACAAATATATAACTGATTAATGAGCTGTATGTATATGTATATATATTTATTGTTTTGTTTGATTGTTTATATTGATTGTTTTGTTTTGTGTCACTTTACTTTGTAACATATAAATATATATATATATATATATATATATATATATATATATATATATATATATATATATATATATATATATATATTAACATATGTATATATATTAACATTTTCTTATGTGTCTATATGTGTTTTGCAAAAACTAAGATAGACTAAACTAAACTAACCAAAAAAAAAAAAAAGAAAAAAAAAAAAGATTAGTATTTAAGGCGTATTGTAGGGACGTCATATCATTCTATATATATATATATATATAAAATATTGCATCCTAATAAAATCATCATGTTAAAAAAAACATGGTTATAATAATAGTTTTCTATTATTTATTGTAAAACTTTAAGGTTATTGTGAACAAGTCTCTATTAAGTTCTGTATTTGACCGAATCCTTTACTCACTGCTGTTGTCCATTTCCCCCTTATTTATTTATTTATTTATTTATTTATTTATTTATTTATTTTCCTTCTCCTAGGCATAATAGTCACACACATTTTGATCTGGCTGTTTAGATAGAGTCATATTGGTACTACTTTAAAATAAGGCTACATTTTTAAAGGTTCCATTAAACATTAATAAGCACATAAATACAACACATACATACAAAGAACAACAGTGAAAATAACTTTTTAACACGTCATAAAATAATATAGTAAGCCAGATTAGTCATTTTATATGTTATTATAGTTAAACGAATAAAGTATTAACAGAAATTAAGAAATTAGTTTGTTTCAATGGTGCAATTTTATTTTAAAATGTATTTTACAGATTTTACTTATTTGAAATAAGATTTATTTTGTTTACTGGTGTCAGTATATTTATTTTTTTTAAATAAATCTAATATATTTTAGTGTGTTTCATGTTGCAACTCATATTGTTATAGCAAAATTCCCTAAAATATTGCGATGTTATTTTAGTGTGATATACAGCAGTAACAGATTTCTATAATGTTATAGTAGATGTTATACCTGCTGTAACATGAGGGCCTGTTGCTGCTGCAGGAGGAGCTGGAGCTGCTGAGGGCTCAGGACCTGTTGCTGGAGAATCTGCTGCATCTGCTGAGGAGTTATCACCTGCGGTGTCATCATAGCCACTGACACAGGTACCTGTAACATACAGACACAGAGATACCGTCAGTTAGCACAGTTAAAAAACAAGTGCAATAATACTGTAGAACACAGCAGTTAGAGCACATTAGACCACTTATAAATTAAGAGTTTCTTTGATTTTACCAAATTGAAAACCTCTGGAATATAATCAAGAGGAAGATGGATGATCACAAACCATCAAACCACCAAACTGAACTGCTTGAATTAATTTCTGCACCAGGAGTAAAGCAGCATAAAGTTATCCAAAATCAGTGTGTAAGACTGGTGGAGGAGAACATGATGCCAAGATGCATGAAAAAAAACTGTGATTAAAAACCAACCAGGGTTATTCCACCAAATATTGATTTCTGAACTCTTAAAACTTTATGAATATGAACTTGTTTTTTCTTTGCATTATTTGAGGTCTGAAAGCTCTGCATCTTTTTTGTTATTTCAGTCATTTCTCATTTTCTGTAAATAAATGCTCTAAATGAGAATATTTTTATTTGGAATTTGAGAGAAATGTTGTCTGTAGTTTATAGAATAAAACTAATCAGAGAAACTGATTCAGAAACTGAAGTAGTCTTTTTTCCAGAGCTGTACACACACACAAACACACACACACACACACACACACACACACACACACACACACACACACACACACACACACATACACACAAACACACACACACACACACACAAACACACAAACACACACACACACACCTGTTTTTAAACAGATAGAGAGACTTTGATAAAAGATACTTGGATAAGAGAGAACAATAAGCACAAACAAGCACACACACACACACACACACCTTCAAAAGCCCCCTCCCCACCCCCAATGTTCCTATCAGCAGAACGCCCCACTCCAAAAACAAGGCCACTGGCCATTAGCCTGGAGTGCTGCTCTTCTCTGTATTGTGCTCGTCTGTGTGTGTTTAGTGTTTATGTTTTTATGCTGTTTATCTTTATATTTATTATTTTCTCTGCCGCTGGTAGCATCCCCTCACATTGCTCTCTTACACACTGTACATAAGTGGGGAAAAAAAAACAAACGCAGCCTTGCAAACCCCTCGAAAACACCCAAAAAATCCCTATACTGGAGAATACGCACATAAAGTGAGTCCAACAAGAATGAGTTCATACTGTATGAAGCAACTGAGCAAAATCAGAGTTTATTAATGTCTGATCAGTTTGTCTCTTCAACACAGAACTATAGTAAATGTTTCAGGACTGCAGACATAATATAACATAACATTATTAACACTATTTGAGAGCTGTTGTCTGAATCAGGATAGACCATTAACCAGACAATGCACAAGTTTATTAATCAATAAAACAGTAACTTGTCCCAGAGGCGCCACTGCACTGGAAAAAAAAAAAAAACAGTAGTACTAGAGCCATTGAGGCAAAATAGCCACTGCTCCTGACTCCCAGTCGCTGACTGAGTCAGATATTAAACATGTTGAATATTTGCTGGGCGTCTGCGACTTGTCTTTTGCGAGGGTCTTTCAGTAGTTCACACTACATGACTTTGCGAGCACAGAGTGATCCCGTAATTTGTCGAAACGAAACGTAACGAAAAACTGTTGGCGACTGAAAAAATAAAGCTGGCCTAAAATCGTGTAGTGTGAACCTGGTGTAAGATGTTTTCAATAACAGTTGCGAAACACAGAGCAGCAGCAGCTCGCCAGGCTGAGGAGGTGCGAGTGTGTGTGGAGTGTGTGTAGAGGAGTGTGATGTGTGCTGACATTGAGAGGGTGCTCACACACAGCTGACAGCGACTCTTAATTGCTGGAGAGGCTGGTGGATCTCGGTGGCGTTCGCTGTGTTGGTGATGGTGATGTTCGCTGCCATTAAAACCTTCCCTGTGCCACGCTTAGCTGACAAACGACGGCAGAGATGAACTTGAGAAAGCCTTGCCTTGGACATCGTTCGAGAGAGAGAGAGTGTGTGTGTGTGTGAGTGTGTGTAGAGTAGAGTAGTGATGGGCCTAAAAACACTACAGTAATTTTAGCACTATAAGGTGCACAAGATTATAAGGGGGGGGGGGGGGGGGTGTTAGCTAACTAAGCTAAGCAAAGCTATGGTAAGTAATTAAAACTGTAATAAAAAAAAAGCTGGATGTTAATCTACACAGATTTTTCTCCAGAAAACTGCTTATTTGGGTGAGTAAAACGCTTCAGATTATTTACAGTAAGCTTAGATTTCCCAATTTCTCCAGCACTAAAGCTGGAGCATTAGCATTAGCAACTAACCGCTCTAGCAGTGCTTCAGCTGGGGTTAGCAGCATCATTAGTTAGCAAATAATTTCAAATGAGTTGTGTGCTTCTATCGCAGTTTAGCACAAACTAGCTTGTAACACTAACGTGTGGTAAACGCTCACCATAAATAAGGGGAGTGGCCTGTAACAGCTTATTTGCATAGAAGTGTCCAAGCCCTTAAACAGCTCATTCTGAAAGGGGCTGAAACTGGTAAGAAGAATAGAGATGGTGAGCTCTCTTTATATAAGCATTTTTTTCTTAAAAACATTCCTAATGAAAGTCTTCACCTTAGTTTACAATCAGTTTTTTTTTTTCAAGACATTTACAGTATTTAGGAAATTAACCCTTTCAGACCCTGTATACATTACAATGGACATTGTGTATTGTCTTTATTTTAAAAGGTTTTGCTGCACAAAACACTATATGAGTGCTGATGTGCATCAGAATAGATCATGAACCAGCCAATGAACGAGTTTATAAACCAATGAAACAGTAACTCGGCCCCCAGGTGACCAATGCACTGGAGAAGTACTAGAGCCATTAAGGGAAAGTAAAAGATCATTTTTTATAATGTAATGTGATTTAGAACACTTTTTAATCATGGAATAAGAAGATCAATTTGAAATATTCCAATGCAATGGAAAACTAAAAAAAATATATATATATATTAGTTATTTGGATTTATTTGCTATTTAGATTTTATAATACAGTCTTCTTTTCTGTGCATTACAGACAGAAAACAGCATTGCTACATTTGTTCCCCCATCTTAGGAGATAATTTGGGTGTAAGAGGGTTATAATAGGTTTTTCTATGGCATCATTAAAAATAGGAATTTTAAACGGTTCTATACTCATCAAGATGATCTTCCTAAAACACTTTATAAAATATATAAATCTGACTTGACTTTATAGAGTCAAAATAGGGCAAATAAAAATACTAAATAAATGAATAAATGAATAAATACTAAAAGTAGAGTACAGTGGTGGACGGCATTGGTTTAAACTGTCAGGCTCTCTCAGCCTGTAATGGAAGTCACCTTAGCTCCGCCCCTTTATAAGGGGAGGTGTTTTTCACGGCCTAATTTGCTGCTTTTTAAGGACTACAACAAAAACAAAGCAGCGTTAATGAATGCCGTGCACATCGGCGGCGCTGCAGAGGGTAAAGGTGTTGAACAGGAAGCTTCGGCGGGGCCGTAAACGCGGCGCGGATCTGACAGCCGGCAGAACGCCGGAGCGGGTAAAGGGCATGCGGTATCTGCTGCAACATAAAAACACGTGTGAGGACACGGTTCTCCTCGGGAGACGAGGACAGAAACAGTTTTAATCGGCCTGCCTCGCCCCGCCGACGCTACGTCTTAATATGCAGCTCCGTCTCGACTTTTTCACACGGCTTGTCACTTGATTTGCATAGCCCCCGCCCCCCGATTCCCTCATTTCCCACTCATTATGCGCCCGTGTCCTCGCCGCTCAGCATCACTAATTTTGATGAACTATTTTGAAGGTCGGGGAGGCGGAGAACCGAGTGAGGGGGAGGCGGGGAGTTCCAGGGGCAGCCGATGAGACAATATGCGCAATTTATTTTTTTATTTATTTCACGTCACGGTGCTAAAAAAGAGAAAAGGCAACCTCTTTGTTAAAGAACTGTAACTGTAGAGCAGAGCTACTGTCATTTCTAGAGCTTAAATACATTCAGCAGCACAATTTAACCAAAGAAAACCTTGTGAGGGTTTAAAGAACCAAATCTTATTTATAGAATAGAATAAATTGCTCTAGATCCTTTGCACAAAGATGAATGTTTGGTTTCCTAGAAAACCAGTTTTGTAATTGAGTCTGAAGATCCTTTGAAAAGGTTTGGAAATCTGTAAAAAAACATCCTTTTTTGTTCTTTGAATTGTTTGTTCATTTCCAAGCATCATAGAAGAGCTACTGTAGATTGTTCCGTTTCCTGAAGTACCTCTTATTTTGTTCGTTTTTAAATTATTGAAAATAACTTGAAAATAACATTTACTCTACTTTATTTACAATTGTAAATAAATTATTATTCTGTTCCTAGAATAATTTTGTTCTCCTAGAAAAGTGTTCTTACTTTTAAACTTTATTTACTGTTTCACTCTAATAGTGCTCCTACTACACTTTTAAATAATTCCTTTTACAATCATTTATAAAATAAAATAGTCCATAAAAAGTACAATACAATACAAACATTCTTGAACAATTTTTTACAGTCAATTATTTAAGAAAGCTTTTAGTGAACCAAGTGTTTTGTTTTTGTGCAAAGAAACTTGAACTTTTAAACAATTGTAAATAAATTAGAGCAAATATAAGAGGCTTTCCAGGAACTTTCACAATAACAAAAACAGAGATTCTTCAAAAAACAAATCAATCTACAGTAGTTCTTCTATGATTCTGTGAAAAGCAAAACAAAAAAGGGATGTTCCTACAGCTTTTCAAATGATCTTCAGACTAAATTATAAAACTGGTTTTCTAGGGAACCAAACGTTTAGCTTCATATAAAAGATCTAGAGCAATTTATATTTTTAAATAATTTGTCTAACAATCATTTACAAACAAAAAGTCAATAAAAAGTTTATTCTATGAAACGTACTATTACTCTTTCTTCAATACAAACATTCTTGCATACATAATAATTACAGTCAATTACAAAATAAGTCATTTTAAGAGGATTTTAGAAACTTTTTAAACAATTGTAAGTAAAGTAGAGCAAATTTAAGAGGCTTTCTAAGAACTTTTGCAAAAACAAACTAGAGATTCTACTTTAAACTTGGTCTTTGAAGAGGAATTAAGGAAACCTACAGAAGCTACAGTAGCTCTTCCATAATGCTGTGTAAAGCAATTCCAAGAACCTTTACAAAAAATGGATGTTCTTACAGCTTTGCAAAGGAACTTCAGACTCAATTACAAAATTGGCTTTCTAAGAAACCAAACAATCAGGTTTGTAGAAAGAATATTGATCAATTTAACAAGTTCTTACAACATACTAAAGGATTTAAAAACGGTTATGAAATTCAGAAGCCCTATAACCAAAGAGAACCTTTTTTAAGGTTTAAAGAAGCAAATCTTATTAGAAATGCTAAAACCTGCTCCTAGAATCCTTAGAAAAAAGTGAATGTTCTTATTTTTACACTTTTAAAAGGCAAACGTTCTCTTAATATTGCTCTACCCTGAAACAAAACCAAGTGGTCCTTTTATAAAACATACTAAAAATCTTAAGTTACAACCTTACTACCTTCCTACCTATGGACTATTTACACAAGACCTTTAAGATAAGAGGTTAATGCAAGAAAACATTAACTAAAACAATTTAACAGGCTTGTGTTTATATAAAGAGGATCTTTAGACCAGTAGCTCTTCTAATACTATGTAAAACAATTCCAAGAAGCTTCACAAAAAAATATATATATATATATGTTTTTTACAGCTTTCCAAAGCTTTCTAAACGATCCTCAGACTTAATTATAAAACTGTTTTTCAAGGGAACCAAACATTTAGCTTTGTGCAAAGGATCTAGAGCAATTTAGCAAGTTCTTACAACACTCTAGAAATTCTAGATTCTAAAAAGGTTCTTATATGGTATCAAACTAAATTCAGCAGCACTACTTAACAAAACTTAATAACTTTCTGAAGGTTTAAATAACTCAATTTATTTTTAATGCTAAAATCTCCTACTAGATTATCACTAGAATAAATGAACGTTCTTACTTTTAAAAGGCAAAAAAATGTAAAACAATATAAATCTTAAAAAGCTGTATAATAAAGTGGCCTTCTTAGAGATGTAAGAGTAGAATAAATGCAAGAGGCTTTCCAAGAACTTGCACTAGAATTAAATGAGATGTTCTACTTTTAAATAAAGGGGATTCTTTAATGCGGTTCTTCTATGTAACCTTTAAAAAATAAAGGTTCTTACAGCTTTCCAAGGTTTGCCACAGGGATCTTCACACTCTTCAGATTACAAAACATTTTTTTTTTTCTAGGAAACCAAACGTTTAGGATTGTGGAAAGGACTTTAGATAAGTGTAGGATGTTCTTACATCATTTTAAAGGATATATTCTTAATAATTCCTCTATGGTGTAAAACTATTTGGTTGTGAAGGCCAACAGCAGCGTACCTACAGTAGAAACACTCTTGCTCTTGGCTTAGGATCTTTATAACTAGTGCTGGTTGGCTGTTATATCTATAGCTCTATCTGCACGGCTCACGGCTGCATTATGGATTATAGGGCTGTTAATAGACGAGGTTTTAGCTGCTCTGTTAAATCTTACTGTACCAAACACTTTGCTCAAATCAAATGGTGCAAAAATAATGCAGTGCCTTCACTTTATAGATTGCGATCTCTTTTAATTAATTTCTTTACTTTTACACCTTCCGTACACACTGACACCAGCTTTCACACCTCCGGAGTGTGTGTGTATGAGTGTGTGAGAGTGTGTATGAGTGTGTGAGAGTGTGTGTGTGTAGCCGGTAACTACTGCTCCACACCCTGAGCCCTAGCGAGAGGCTATTACAGCCCCCGTTTTATTACCCATTACCAGTGAGGTCATTAGCTGGGAGAGGGATTGTACTCTTCTTAACCTATTGATCACGCTAACTACCAGCGTTTAATCCTCCGCTGAGCGAGCAGGGATCTGCTGAAGACAGGGGGCCGGGGAGGGCCACTTAAACCCAGAAATATGGCCCCGGTCACCGCGGCTCAGCCACGCCGCCGCCGAGAGAGACGGAGAGGCCAATTCTCATTCAAAAACCTAATTTCTCTCCTCCGCCTACGGAGATACAGCGCTAAAAAAACACGGGGAGTGGTTATAAACGTATAAAATGCTGTTTTAATTGGTGACGGCATAAAAACTTAACATTTTTAAGCATTTAAACGCTGTTTAAAAGGTACAAACTTAGTTATTACTAACCCAAAAGTTCCTTACACAGCACTTTCTCAGCCATTTAAACTTATTTTTAATGTCATTAAACTTCATTTTTACCTCTTTATTAATATCAGCTGAATAGGCCCTAACACAGAACCCTGGGGAACGCCATAAACCAAGCAGGATAAAGTTATTAAAATTATTGCATTATTGCAAGTTTAAAATAAAAGATAAAATAAACAAAAATAAAGACTCATCTTTATCCATGTAAACCCTGTTCGAAGGAACAAACTTAATCAACATTAACCCAAAAGTTCCGACAGCTGTATAGGCCCTAACACGGAACCCTGGGGGAACCCAAATAAATAATAATCTACTTTAAACCCTGGAGTTTGGAGGCGCAAACTTTAACGTTTTAACATTAACCCAAAAGTTCCTTACATCACTTTCTCAGTCATTTTAACTTATTTTAAACATCATTAACCCTTATTTTTACCCCTTTATTAAGATAAGCCGCATAGGCCCTAACACACAACCCTGCGGGACGCCACAGACAAAGCAGGATAAGCGAAATTATATCACCAAATAAAAGCTGTTACTCTCTACTGAAGCAGCATTTACACACTTTCAGCACTTTCATCATCATAATAACTAGAAAAACACACAGATAAAACACAGAGAACTCTGTAACTATTAAAAGTAGAAGTTCTTTCTTTTCTTTAGAGAAATTACAGATACAGAAGTCAGAGAGCGGTGAGTACTGTTTCCTACACCTTTAAATAAAGACTCTTTAAGGAAACTGGAGAAAAATAAAAAAACTGCTACAGGAAGACGTCTGGCTGACCCACATGGAAACAGCAGCTTTAGCCTTTAGCTCTTTAGATTAACATGATTGAAATTAGAATGAGTTTTTCAGCAGTAATGTAGCCCCCAATCCACAACAGTACAAACACAGAAAACGCAAAAAAAAAAAAAATTCTGAGAGAGAAAAAGAGAAAGAAAGAAGGAGAAATGGATGAAAAAGGACAGTTTAAGGAAGAGAGGAGTGTGAGGGGAGTGTGTGGGGAGTGTGTGGGGAGTGTGTGGATGCCAGAGATTGCTGACATTACAGAATTTGTAAAGGTGTGGCAGCGCTGGTCAGGTGTGTTCTGTACATTAAAACACACACACACACACACACACTCACACACACTCACACACACTCACACACACTCAGACACACCAGGTGCATTTTAGCAATGCTCGATAGTAACAATATTGTGGCATGTAGAGAGAGTGTGTGTGTGTGTTTAATTACAGGTCTGTATTTAATTCATATTTAATGTCATTTCATTATAAAACATCTGTCTTGGTCTATTCATTACAGCAACATCTGTAACACAATGTAAATAACTGATTTATATTATTGAAGAACATACAGCCACACAATTATTTATATACTTAATAATTTAGATTTTATCTTTCTCTTTTAATCAATAGAAAACTCATTAATTGGAGGGGAAGTTAATGTGGTGTTCACTAATTTAAAGCATGTTAAAGTATAGCAACACATTGCAGTACATACTGTAGAAGTATCATGTATTTTTAGTGGTTCCCAATTATTAATATTTATTAAGATTATTAACATTTTTTTCATTATTATCATATTTTCTAGTATTTTCTTTTTTATTTTGATGATATTACTGATGGCAGGCCTCATATATCAGCAAAGAAACATATACCGCAGAGGATGTTCTCAACTGATATTAATATGGAACATTTCTAGATTATTTCTTTCCCAAATTCCAAATAAACATATTACAATTTAGAGCATTCATTTACAGAAAATGAGAAATGGCTCAAATAACAAAACAAAAAAGATGCAGAGCTTCATCCATCATCCATCTTCCTCTTGATTATATTCCAGAGGTTTTTAATTAAGTAAAATCAAAAAACAAACAACATATGCAAAATCAAACACTGGCATTTCATCTCCTCTATATTTGGTCTGTAATCTCTAAAAATAGAGATTATAAATATATTTATATATGGAGAAAACGGCTAAGGAGCTACAGTACAGATACTGAGCTGATCTGAGGAGCTGTGTATAAGCAGGTGTTTAAGGTGGAATCCATGATCTCATTTATATATATATATATAAAGAACCTGGAGAGAAGCGAGTAGATGCAGACTAATGAGGAAACATCTGACACTTATCTGACTCCCTGATACTGTCCTAATGAAGAACACACTCACCCACAGGAGCAAAAGGTCCCTCATAAGAGCACACACACACACACACACACACACAGGTAAAGAGAGAGAGACTCTCGTGGTGACGAGGGCAATTAAGATGAAAGGTGTGAAGAAAGTAAGTGCGACTTCAATAAGAACCATCTGAAGATCTGTTGAACCAGCCAAACAGAAACAGGTTGGAGAGAGAGAGAGAGAGAGAGAGAGAGAGAGAGAGAGAGACTGAAAGAGAGTGAAAAATAAATAAATAAAAAATTGAATTTTAATGCTCTCCAGTGTCGTCTTGTTTTGTCAGGACATCAAAGGGAATGTCAGAGCGCTACAGAACAAACCCTGGAGAAATCAGAAGAACCGGACCCTGTTTGAAGAGCCTCTCGCTACACCTTTCCTCCACCACTTTCGTCTACGACTATCGTAGCCGAGGACGCCGAGCAGAAACCAAGATTTCACATCCGGCATCACGCCGCGACAACCGAGCGAGAGACAGGATAATAACCATCAATCAGAGTGGACTTACTCATTTAACCAATCACCCTCACCTGATTTACTAATAATAATAACAACAAACAAAAATATGGAGGAGGAGGATGAGAAGAGGAGGAGGAAGAGGAGGAGAAGAGGAAGAAGGACAAGAACGAGGAGAAGGAGGAGGAGAAGAGGAGGAGAGGAGAAGGAGGAGAGGAGGGGGTGGAGGAGAAGAGGAGGAGAGGAGGAGAAGAAGAAGGAGGATGAGAAAGAGGAGGAAGAGGAGGAATAGGAGAGGAGGAGAAGAGAAGGAGGTGGAGAGGAGGAGGGATGGAGAAGGAAGAGGTGGAGGACAGGAGGAGGTGGAGAGGAGGAGGAGAAGGAGGAGAAGGAGATAGAGAAGAAGACTGAGGAGGAGGAGAAGGTGAAGAATCAGGAGGAGGCGAAGGAAAGGAAGAAGAAGAAGAAGAAGAAGAAGAAGAGGTTCAAATAAATCATTTTAAATACACTAAAAATGTACTGAATGCACATGTAGTGAGAGAGTGAGACAGATGGAGAGAGAAAGAGAAAGCAAGCAGTGAGTAATTCAGCATCAACACAGTAATCAAAGACGCATTACTCTCGCGCTCGTTTAGCGAGAGCCAGAGCGAGAGCGCACTGGGAGAAGAGTTTGTGTGCATGGTGTGCATGGTCTCGCAAAATAAATACACTTATATAGTGCAATTAAGGCACTCAAGGATGCTTACAATTAAATTATACACTCTCAACACACGTTAGTGAGAAGCGACAGCCAATAGCGCACAGCGTACTCTCAAAGGGAAACCACTATCCAATTTTTCTCCAATTTCGGCAATTTAGAATATCCAATTTACCTAATCTACATAGGGACTTGAACCCAAGACCCCAGTGCTGGGAGATGAACGTGCTAACCACTAATCTATCTATCTATGGTGCTGCAATCACAATAGTTTCTTAGGGGGATGTCTGAAAAAAAAAAAAAAAAAAAAAAAAAATATATATATATATATATATATATATATATATATATATATATATATATATATATATATATATATATATATATATATATATTTCACTCTTCTACTCAGTGATAAAACTCCTGTATCCGGACTGCAATTGAGAAAAAAAAAGGAGGACCAGTGAGTTTTTTGGGGGCTTTTTTTCTCGGTCACATGACATCATCGCAAAGTTCAGTAGCTCCTTTATTTTCACTCGCTGTTGTGTTTTTTTTTGTTTTTTTTAACGCAGATCTCCGTGGAAACTGTGGCGTGCCCAAAG
Source organism: Astyanax mexicanus (assembly GCF_023375975.1). Taxonomy (NCBI): domain Eukaryota; kingdom Metazoa; phylum Chordata; class Actinopteri; order Characiformes; family Acestrorhamphidae; genus Astyanax; species Astyanax mexicanus. The sequence goes on along the minus strand of NC_064412.1, from coordinate 2,347,342 downwards.
TGTAAGTACGGTGCGTGGCAGTGGACAAATAGCTATTTTATTAAACGCGAGGAGACGAAACTCAGAGATGTGCGTCCGGAAGGGAATAAAATTACCGGAGGAGCACGACAGAAGACGTCTGAGAAAAACACGTACATGATCGTTCTGGACGGTATTAAAATCACAGAGGATAAAAACCCCCATAAAAGAGAGAATTACCCAAGAAACACTCTGGGAAACTGTATAAACCACACACACACACACACACAAAGCTCTGAACTCCGCTGAACTCCCGGTGTCAGGATGAACCTGTCAGTCATAATTGACGTGTTGTTTCTGTCATTATTGTTTTGTCATTTTGAATCAGTCACTGAATCAGTGCTGAGTTTTACCTGCCAGACCGCATACAGCTCCTCCATACACACAACCAGAAAACACACAGCAACATTACTGCAGGCCTTTTTCCCACGTTTCCTCATCACACAGCATTCCCCAGACCTGTACACCCTGAATGTGACCTCTCACGCGTACAAAAGCAACGCCAACACACACACAGACACACCCGGCATACAATAATCCTCACTGACGGATGAGACACTGATAATCATTAACAGCATTATTTTTAACCAATGTCTCAATTAATCATTTACATTTACAGCATTCTTACACACTGCAATGTAGTCACGTTTTATACTGTCCTATAACTAGCGTCAATAAATAATAATTAGTTATTAGTGCACCCTACAGTATAATTTTACAGCTCTGAAAAAAATATATATATAATAAAACTTCTGGATTATATTCAAGAGGAAGATGGATGATCACAAGCAATCAAACCACCAAACTGAACTGCTTGAATTTTTGCACCAGGAGTAAAGCAGCATAAAGTTATCCAAAAGCAGTGTGTAAGACTGGTGGAGGAGAACATGATGCCAAGATGCATGAAAAAAAACTGTGATTCAAAAACAGGATTATTCCACCAAATATTGATTATTTCTGAACTCTTAAAACTTTATGAATATGAACTTGTTGTTTTCTTTGCATTATTTGAGGTCTGAAAGCTCTGCATCTTTTTTGTTATTTCAGTCATTTCTCATTTTCTGTAAATAAATGCTCTAAATGAGAATATTTTTATTTGGAATTTAGGAGAAATGTTGTCTGTAGTTTATAGAACACAGAATACAGTGAGTCATTTAACAAAAAGTCGGGAACCCTTCACAGGTCCTGGCGTGGCAATTCGCCACCCTACACTGTACATCCGACTGTAGGCCAAACTAACTGAATATTCAACCAGAACCCACTGTACACACACACACACACACACACACACACACAGCTCAGCCCTAATCACCCTCTCCACAGCCAGCGCCTGATATGATTTATGGTTTACAAACTCGGCGAGGTTACGCACCGTCGCACGTGCTTTCAGACACGTTAACTGGCATCAGAGATTTAATTAAGATCACACGCGCCTAACAAATCCATACCCAACCCTCCCACACATACACACACTCCTGTACACACACCCATACACACGCATGTACACACACACATATTCCCCCCCAGAACGCAAAACTGACTCCGAGGCAATGCATCCCTCGCATCCCCTGAGCGGATAGTTTCCATTCCCGGCAACAAGAGCGACCCCGCAGACGCTAATCCACAACAATCCACGTCGTTTCCATGACGCCAGACGCCGCTTAAACTACGTTCTAATTTACGTTCGTGTTTATTCTGCTTGTTTTGTGCGTTTTCTTCTTTGTTTTATCCGAAGGCGCGAATCCAATTAGTACTGATAAGGAAAGAGCTGATACTGCTGAGGAAAAAAAGAAAAGACGAAAACACAATAAAAAAATAATAAAACAGACGGATTGGAGAGGAACATCTGGACAATGTGAGATTTACAGCACTGAGATAGAAATCAGGGATGACTACATTAGTTTACTAAAACTGTTGCCTAGCAGCCACGAAGTTCGCTAAAGAAAACAAATAGACAAAGTTGCACCAGCCAGAGCCAGAACGAGAGCACTGCTGGAAATCTCCACTGTTCTGCTCTTCCTCTGCAGAATAACATGAAATATCATGAAATCCATCGTCCTGCGGAACAATTTGTCAGGATAGTGCTGGTGTAGAGGATTCTCTCACCTGGAGAGCATTCTGGGAGAAGGTACGGAGGTAAAGGGGGGGGGTTAGTGGAGGAAATGAGGTAAACCTGGAAACTGAAACTGTCAAAAATAGGTTTTAATGTAGATATAGATTGTAAATATGTTACGTATGGTGTCTTTAATGAAAATCTGAAAAAAAAATAAAATAAAATTGAGAAACTAGAGAATGTTATCGGTTTGTAATCTGTGTTGTAAACTGTAAACGTGGAAAAAACAAGATTTTTTTTTTTTACGTTAAATGTATGAATTGAATATTTCACAATTTTACATTTTATTATATAGATATGCCTCTGTTGGTTGTGATGCATAATTTTGTATGTGCTTGAAATTCCTAATAAAGATCATTAAAATAAATAAATAAATAAACCTAAAGAAACAAATCACAGGATCTCAGAATTCCTTCCCTTCCTCTTTTCTCTCAGACTGAGTGATAGTGAGCAGAGTGTGAGCAGAGTGTGAGCAGAGTGTGAGCAGTGTGAGTGAACAGAAGGGAACAGCTGGTCCTGGTGTGTCACTACCAAACTATTCTTATCTTTCTACAAAGGAAACACACTTCAATTCAACACGGCCCACTCTGAGGCACAGCACTGGAATGCATGCAAAAGAAGCTCTCAATTACATAGTAATCTGACATAGTATTAACACAAAGAACACACACACACACACACACTTGCTTTATACACTCAACCTACGCAAGGGTTATAATTGCATGTATACATGCACACATATATACTACTCAAGTGTCTATAATAAACAATATATTAAATTAAAAAAGATTAAAACGTTCTGAAGCATTTCTATTGGTCCATTCATAATGACAGATTAACAATGTACAAAAAACATCTGTCAGAATTAAATCGTCAAATTATATTACAATTATGTTGTATTCACACATCTGAATATATAAAAAAAAAAAGTTTTTTTGTTTTAGGCTTTAGAGACTTAAAAAAAAAAAAAAACCTTACACACACAAACACACACTTGCTTGTTTTGCAAACTTGACCTACACAAGGATTATAACTATATTTACATTTGTATATGTAAATGTATATATGTATATTAAATTTCATTCCATTCATAATTGACATCAGATTCAGATTCTGATCAGATTCATATTATTCACACAAGTGGATATAAAACGTTTAGTTTTTTGTTCAAGAAATGTAACATCTTAACATTTTAACTGAACTTTTCATGATTATAATGTCCTAACTACTGTTAATTACTTATTACTTAAGACATTCTATTAAGAAAATACTTTTAAATAATTAAAGTTAAAGTGTCTAAGCTGAATGATACATTAAAATGTAAAAATATTAAAATATTTAAATATTCTATGTTAGCTTGTTGTGCAATATTTAAGCTATTGGTCCATTCGTGATTAAATAAATGAAAATAACTGTCAGGTTCACATCGTTAGATTATTGTCAGCTTTACAAAAATAAGCTAATGTCGTAAAATCTTACAGTTTGCAACCAGAAGTAAACAAACAAACAAACAAACAAACAAAAAAGGTTATACACACACAAACAAACACACACTTACTTTGCTTAACATACTCAACCTATGCAAGGGGTAATATAACTACATATTGAATATATTTTTTAATATTTGCAAAAATGTATACAATGAATAATAAACTAAATGTAAAAGATTGTTAAAAAAAATGTTAAACTTTGCAACTGGAAAATATACAGTAAATAATCTAACAAAAAGTTGGGACTGTTTCTTAGGTCCTGGCATTGCAGCTTTCTGCCTATTTACTGTCCTCATAATGTGCAAAAATAAACACACCCTCTCACACACACAAACAGTCAATCAATCTCTCTCTCTCTCTCTTTCTTTCTCTCTCTCTCTCTCTCTCTCTCTCTCTCTCTCACACATACACACACATTCTCTCTCTCTCTCTCACACACACACACACATTCTCTCTCTCTCTCATGCATACCTTCTCTTTTCTTTTGTTTTTTTACATGAACACACACTCTTAAATTTTTCCCTTTCGTTCTTTCTCACCCACCCATGCTTCTCTTCTCTTCCATAATACACTGTTAAAAGTGTGTGTGTGTGTGTGTGTGTGTGTACGCATGTTTGTATGTGTGTGTGTGTGTGTGTGTGTGTGTCGTGCTGCAGAAATGACAGGTGCTGGCAGCGTCGGGCCTGATGCAGGCTGGCCCCGGTCAGGGCGGCCTCTAATGCACTCCTAATGAACAATAAATCAACTCTGATTACAAAGCGTCAGTCCAATCATCCCTCTCTCTCTCTCTCTCTCTCTCTCTCTCTCTCTAAAGAGCGTGGGGCACAGCTGTAGAGTATTAGCCTCCAGACTGCAGCGTGTTTAGCCTATAGTTTCCACACGTCACATCATTACTTTTACACTCTACCCGTCTCTACACGTCTCAATCCAAACAACCCTAAAACACGGCCTTCACGAGCTGAACTGCCTCGAACCTGCGTCTCACAGCTTCAGCAGATCATAAATCAGAAAATTTAGGCGAGATTTAATCAATAAAAGTCTTGAATTTGATGGAAAATGTGTGTAAGTGTGTATATTTGTAAATATGTTGGTCCTACATAGAGTTTAACACTATATATACACTGCCCACAACTACTGCCCTTGGTCTGGACACACTCTCTTTCTCTCTCTCTCTCTCTCTCTCTCTCTCTCTCTATCTCACACACACACACACACACACACAATACAATGGCATGCGACGGGGGGGGGGGGGGACGGGGGGGGGGCAAAATCTAAAAGCAATCCCTCCCTCCGCCTAAAAGTTACATGCCGAAGATTAGAGGTCGTAAAGACCTTTTAACCTCCTGCCTTTCTCACTTAACACCAGCGTCTACACACACACACGCACACACTCGCGTGCACGTGCGTGCATGTAGCCACAACACATGTACTGCATGCTGGGTGCGCTAACGCACAACACACACACACACACACATTCAGATAAGTCAAACTCATTTACAGAACAAAGGTCAGAAAATCTCACCGTCCGCAATTTAACCAGTTTTACCAGCTAACAGACCGTCAACAACTACAACACTACACTAAACAAGCACCTTAAAACTGAATAAAGCACCTAAATAAACACAAACTATACTGAAATTCACTGAAACATTAGAATTAAATACACCATAAGAAGAAATAAAGCTAATAAACACATATAAACTGCACTTAAATGCTTAAATCCATTACAACAGTCTGACAAAACACACTCCAACACTAAATAAATCACACAAATGCATATAAACAACTGAAATACTCTAAAATATACTTCAAGACTGAATTAAACACACAAACTGCACTAACATACACTAAAGCACTCGAATAAAACACACTGTCAAGCTGTCAGACACGCTAATTACATTTATAACAGTGTAACAAAATGCACAAAAATGCATATAAACTACTGAAACACACTGAAACAATGTAGCATATTACATTTCAAGCACAAAATCATATAAACTTCACTTACAGGCCTATTATACACTATAACACTGCAGCATTAAGTCACAGTTAAAACAATATAAGAAACAATATCAGGACACACTTAAAACAAGGACACATGACACTCAAAACACGAAACACACAAAGTGTCCTGGAATTCTCTATAAAAGTGAAATAAAAAAATGCACACTATACGTCTAATAAAGCAATCTATCATTTACATATACTGACCTAAGCTATAACAGCTATAACACTGTAATAAAACAATAAAAAATAACAAACACACAAGAACAACAAGACAAACAAAAAGACAAGAACACAAAGTGTTCTGGAATTCACTATAACTGTGTAACAAATAAAACAATACTTATTGTGTGACTAATAAAGTACTGTAACATATAAACTGCCTTGACATATTAAGACAATGACTCTAAAACAAACACAAAGTGTGCTGGAATTCACTATAACAGTGTATAAAACACACTTACGTGTATATAAACTGCCCTGACCTTCATTATACACTCTAAACAATAAAATAACAAACAAACAACAAAACAAACAATAAGACAAACATTATAACAATGTAACAATATACATACTGTATGACTAATAAATAATATACTGTATTAACTGCCCTGACATTCACTCAAAATGTGAAACAATTAGTAAAACAAACAACAACTGGACAAACAATAAGACAAGGACTCTATATACAAAATATACTATATAAATTATAACAGTGTAACAATACACACTGTGCGACTAATAAGGAACTATAACATATAAACTGCCCTGACCTCCAATATAACACTCTAAACAATAAAATAACAAACAAACAAACAACAGAACAAACAATAAGACAACACTCTGCCACTAAAAACACTATAACAGTGAACCAATACACACTGTATGACTAATAAGTAATATACTGTATAAACCACCCTGATATTCATTTAAACAGTGCAGCAATGAGTAAAACAAACAACAACTGGATAAACTATACGACGATAAGGACTCTGAAACTATTATAATATATACTATATAAACTATAACAGTGTAATAAAGAGATATATCATATAAACTGTTTTGGCATTTACTATAACAGTGTCCTCAAAACACTGTAAACTGTCCTGAAATTCACTATAACACTCCAAACAATAAAATGACAAACAAACAAATATACAAACAACAGGACAAATAATAAGAAGACAATAAGACAATATGTGTGTCCTTTAATTCACTGTAATAGTCTAACAATAAAACATGTATGGCTATTTAGGAACTCTAACATATAAACCAAGCCCTGACATTGACTTAAACAGTATAACAGAAAGTTAAATAAACATAAATAGGACAATCAATAAGACAAGGAGGCAATATATACAATATAAACTATAACAGTGTAAAAAAAACACACTGTATGTCTACTAAAGAACTATAACATACACTCAAACACCCTGAGCTTCACTATAACACTCTAAACAACAAAATAACAAACAAACAACACAAACAATAAGACAGGGACAGTGTAATCATACACACTGTATGACTAATAAACAACTAGAACCTAGAAACTGCCCTGGCATTCACTCAAACAGTATAACAATAAGAAAAACACACAGCAACATGACAAAAAATAAGACAAGGACTAATATATACTATATAAACCATAACTGTATAATGATACACACTGTATGACTAATAAATAACTATAACATATACTCAAACTGTCCTGACCTTTACTATAGCACTCTAAACAACAAAATAGCAAACAAACAACTGAAAACAAAAACAATAAGACAAACACTATAACAGTGTAATCATACATACTGTACAACTAATACATAACTTAAACATATACATAAACTGCATTAACCTTCACTATAACACTCTAAGCAATAAAATAACAAACAAACAACTGAAAAAACAATACGATAAACACTATAACAGTGTAATCATACATACTGTACAATTAATAAATAACTTAAACATATATGTAAACTGCACTGACCTTCACTATAACACTCTAAGCAATAACATAGCAAACAAACTGTATGACTTATAAGTAATATACTGTATAAACCACCCTGAAATCTATTTAAACAGTGCAACAGTGCAGTGAAACAAACTATTAAGTGCCCTGAAATTCACTATAATAGTGAAAGAATGCACATTGTACGACTATTTAAGCACTTAAAGCACTTTATCAAATAAACTGCTTGGAAGAACAAACACACACAACAACTGGAGAATATGGGCACTAACGATAATACATAAACACATATAAATAAATATAAATAAGTGTGTTTTAAAACAAAAAACTACAAAATAAACTACAGAATAAACTACAGGTGATGAGACGATGCCTCTCAATCCAGCCTGACTCTACTCTACACTCCTCTTTCACACCTTCAGATTAACCCAACGCTCAGATTACACACACACACACACACATCTCTCTCTCGCGCTCTTGCTCTCGCGTACACACACACACACACACACACTCCTGCAGAAGACAGGGGGTCTCCGCTGGGTCTCCAGGACAGATGGAACTGTCTAAGTTTCTCTCTCTTTCCTGAAGAGAAGAGTGCAAGAAACGGAGAGAAGCAGGAGGAATTAAAGAATCAATCATATTGACAAACCTGACAAACTCCATTTAGCTGGCAGGGTAAACAGAGAGCCGGGCCGGACGGAGGGACGGAGGGACGGAGGGAGAATCACGGAAGACGAGAGTGTGTGGAGTCTCGGAGCGCGAGAGAGCGAGCGAGAGAGAGAGAAAGAGAGAGAGAGAGAGAGGCGTTTACACAGTCAGACTGTGTGTCTATGTGTGTGTGTGCGCGAGAGTGGAAGTGTGTAAGAAGAGAGAAAAAAGGAGAGCACGCGAGAGTGTGTGTGTGTGAGAGAGAGTGTGTGTGAGAGTGTGTGCGCGCTGTGTGTGCTGTCGCGTCTCTCCTGCCTTTTTCCTGAGGATACGGACAGATTGCACGCGCGAGGTTGCTCCCCGACTGACAAGATACAAAACTATCCAATCAACCACGCCCTTTCTCCACCAATCACAAGCTGAGCTCTAAACATAATCAATTCAAATGGGGACACAAGCAGCAGCAGCAGCAGCGGTGGAGGGGGCTGCCGGGGGCTGTGTGTGTGTGTGTGTGAGTGTGTGAGGGGGTGTGGAGTGTGTGTGTGGGGGGTTTGGGGTTTGTGAGAGTGTGTGTGTGTGTGCAGGTGAAGCTATGTCTTTGTGTGGGGGCAGCTCCACAGCTCCACAGTTGACGGCTGTTAACCCCCTGACCCCGGCGGGGGTTCAGACCCTGCAAGCGAGACAATGAAAAGTCTGAAGAAGGAGAAGAAGGTCTTTAATTAAACAACAGATAAGTAAACACGCTTCTATCTGTCCAAAAGAAAGAGAAAAACAAAGACTGGGGTGTTCAAAACTAAAGAAAACAAACAAAAACTTGTGTTTTCTTTCTTTTTATGATGTTTTACATTGTTAATTTAATATTAAACACTATATTAAAGATCTAAAGGAACCCTTACTGAATTATTAAGTAAATAAAAAGTGTTAAACTAAGCAGATTATGTTTTATAACTTCAGATTTGGTATTTTAATCTCAGTGTCTCTTCATGAGGGAGAGTCACCTGGAATAGTAGTTTTCTCAGCATCTTGAAATAAGGAGTTCCTGGAGGTGCTGAACAATAGTTGCTGCTTTTCATTTTTTTTAGTTTTCATGTCTTTACTATTTACTATTAATCTACAAGGTAGAAAATACATTAAATAAAACTGAATGAGAAGGTGTGTCCAAACTTTTGACTGGTGCTTTATTTGTAGCTTTTAGGTACATAATGGAAACAAATTGGGAAAACATAAAAGCATAAAATAAGCTTTGATCTTGTTTTAACAAAAGCTTTGTAACAATTTTGTATCGATATGTTACATTCAGCACATACATGTTACATGTTACTATTAAACACTGACAGTTTTAAGTTAATATGTGAATTCACTGTATGCAAAAACAATAAAAAGCTACATTTCAGTTTTTTTTACTTATTTTCACTTATAAAGAAACAACTTTCCATGCAAATTAATTGTGCACATCAATGCAAAACATGCATAGAGAAGATAATTAAGTAAATAATAAAGTTTACAGTTTTGTAGTTAAAGAAATTATATATTTTATGAAATATATGAAATGCATGTATTTTATGAAATTGTATGAAACTATATATTTTATGACTGAAGTTAAGTAAGTCCACATTTTCTACATGTTTTTTTGCACTGCAGCTTTACAGATATAAGACAGATGGACAAATTTCATATTTCAGTACTGTAAATATGCAAATACACATATAGTGAAAAAATATGGGAAATGACAGGAATGTATTACTGTTGTCTTCCATAAACTCATTAACTGTGGTGAAAGTGTAAAGTGCTCATCAATAGTATACATAGTTAACAGAACAGAGGCATGTATTTATATATTTTATGAAATTTTATGAAATTATATATTTTATGACTGAAGTTAAGTTCACATTTTCTACATAATAATGTCTTAACTAGCGTCTAACAATTATACATTGAGACATCACTGTTAATTAATACTGTTAATTGATATACCCATACTGTAAAGTGTTAGCAAGGTTTATAAATACTTGTAGTGGAAGTTAATTAGCGCTGCTATAAAAACACACACATATATATATTATTTCTAGGGAGAGAGAGAGAGAGAGAGAGAGAGAGAGAGAGAGAGAGAGAGAGAGAGAGAGAGAGAGAGAGATCACAGTTTACACAGGAAATCATCAAATTCACACATTTTTAGGGAGGAAAAAAAAAGAGAGATTACGGACTCTGGGTTCTGCCCCCTACTGGTCAGTTCTATATCACACAGTGCAGATTCACAGCTGTGAGAAACACACTGCACTGATGACATTCCTCCACATATATCATATATTCATCATATTCCAACTCAATTACTTCAAACTAAGCTTAAACGAACATGCAAACAACTGTTTTGTAAATTATTGAGTTGGAATAAACGCAATAAACACATGCACTTTATCAGGGGTGACAACACATCTGTACACAGCTGTCCACAAGCATTACAAATCACACACACACACACTGTACATGTGGATGGCAGTAATTAAGACATGCTGAATATGCAACTATGAAATTAACTTTTATCTCCAAAAATAGTAGATTTACTCAATATTTTCAATAAAAGTCAATGTAAAGAGAGTTTATTTCAGGTCATTTTAGATCGTAATTTTCTATTGGTCCATTAATCAAGAAATGTAGACACAGTGTAGGGGACAGTTCGTGTGTTCAAATTGGACACTGACAATAAGCATATTTCAGTATTGTAAATATGCAAATACACAAATAAAAACACACACACACACACACACACACACACACACACACACACACACACACATATATATATATATATATATATACGTGGAATGACAGCAATATATCACTGTTGTCTTTCACAAACTGTGGTGAAAGTGAAAAGTAATAGTATATAAGCATATATTAGCATATATAATATACAATAGTATATTAGCATATAGCTAACAGTACAGATACACATATATGAAACTAAATTATGAAACTGCAAAGTCTAGATTTCGGATTTAAATATTAAATATTTACAGTAGCTAAAGTGTATATATATATGTATATCACTGACACTGAAGATATACCATATCGTCGCTGTCCAATGAAAAACACTTATCTCCGTATTTGTCGATTTTTAGTTTACTACATAATTTGAACAAACAAACTGTCTCTTACACTGTGTCAAAATTTATTGATGAACGGACCAATAGAAACGCTTCAAAATGACCTGAAATAAACTTGTTTTTACATTGACTTCCATTGAAAGCTTACAAGGTTTTTTCTCTCTCCTGTAAATTTGCTGTTTTGGAGATAAGTGTTTTTCATTGGACAGCGACGATATGTACTGCTGTTTTTTTTTTTTTTTTACCCTTTGACCTGCTAATTTACTGAACTGTACTGATATTTAATTCTCTGTAATTTATCCACTTCATCAAAAACGTTTCTGTGTATGAAAATAAATGAGATTTCTCAGTCTGATAAAGGTCATTATTGAGTTGTAATAAATGTGGTATATGTTTCACTTCTGTATCCAGCTGTCCACATGCAATATACACTATACAAACACACACACACACCATACACACACCATACACAAGACTACAAATAAATAAGACATGCTGTATATATATAAGTATAAAATGATTTATATACAAAGTATAAGTACAGAACTTGTTTACAAAATGTATTTGCTTTAAATTAAAGAAGCATATATGTATATAATGGAAAAATAGTACAGCAGTTTCTATTTTATATATATATATATATATATATATATATATATATATATATATATATATATATGCAACCACAAATGACAGTAAATTAAAGTAATGTAATTATTAAATTATTATTATATAAAGTAAATACTTCATGTATTTTTGTTTTGTATGATAAACTGTATGTATATTATCAACTTCCATCTATAATATATACATATTTCATAACTGTCACACACAAATCTATGTAAATATTGAACAAAATAATGTATATTTATTATTTAAAAAAAAACATATTTTGCATGCAGTTATCTAAGAACAATGAAGCAATTTTTTTTTTTTTTAAGGACATTTTTGATGTCCTGCTTTTTTTTCTTTCCACTTTTTGACACTAATCAACTGCACTGATGTTTAAAGTTCTGTAATTGATCCATTTCAGCACAAGAGTTTCTGAGTATAAAAATAAAGGAGGAAAGTCTGGTAAAGGTCACGCAGCATCGCAGAAACGAAATACTGGTTTCAGAACTCTGCTCTGTTCACACTCCTGAAAACGAAACAGCATATTCGCCCTGTGTGTGTGTGTGTGTGTGTGTGTGTGTGTGTGTGTGTGTACTGCGGTAAACAAAACCGTTTATCAACAGAAATTCCACTCAGCTCCACTGTAGGCAGATGATTTTCCCCCTGTGATGATCAGAAGCGTACAGTAAACAGAGCTATAGATAACTAATATTTCACAAACTGCAGAGACTGAGAGTCTCGCCCTAAACGCCGCTCCGGTAAATATATATATATATATATATACATATATACATATAGACATATCAGAGCGGCGTTTAGGGCGAGACTCTCAGTCGCTGCAGTTTCTGGCTCCTCTTTATAATAAATGTCTCTAATACCTGTGTAGTTACAAACTAACAATTATGTAGTAACATTGTAACTACTGGTGAAATACACATTGTTACATATTAATTAATTAATTAATTAATTAATTAATTACACTTTAATGGGTTATGTAATTACATTTATGCATCATTGTCCAAATATTTGGTACCACTTTATAATAAGTGTCTCTATTTACTGTGCTAGTTACAAACTAACATCATGTAATAAAATTGTAACTACTGGTGAAATACACATTGTTACATATTAATTAGACTTAAATGGGTTACGTAATTACATTTGTGCATCACTGTCAAAATATGTGGTACCACTTCATAATACGTATCTCTAATTACTGTGTAGTTACAAACTAACAATTATATAATAAAATTGTAACTACTGGTGAAATACACATTGTTACATATTAATTAATTACACTTTAATGGGTTATGTAATTGCATATGTGTATCACTGTCAAAATATTTGGGGCCACTTTTATAATAAGTATAATACCTGTGTAGTTACAAAATAACAATTATGCAATAACATTGTAACTACTGGTAAAATACATAATAATCACACTTTAACTGGTTATATAATTACATATGTGCCTAACTGTCAAAATATTTGCCGCCACCTTATAATAAGTATCTCTATTCACTGTGTAGTTACAAACTACACATACTACACATAGTAACATTGTAACTACTAGTGAAATATAAATTGTTACATATCAATTACACTTACATGGGTAATGTAATTACATATGTGCATCATTGTCAAAATATTTGGCACCACTTCATAATAAGTGTCTCTAATAACTGTGTAGTTACAAACTAACAATCATGTAATAACAATGCAACTACTGGTGAAATACACATTGTTACATATTATTTACACTTTAAAGGGTTATGTAAATACACGTGCATCATTGTCAAAATATTTGGTGCCATTTATCAAATTATCTCTATTAACTGTGTATTTACACATTAACATATATGGTGATAATAGTGATATTCTTGAAATAGCGATATTCTATTTTGTATATTCTCTTTTGGTTTTTAAATGCATGAAATAAAAAAAAAACTGCATTTAAATTTGGCGGTATATTTTTGTTGTTACATTCAACATACTTACATGTTATTTAATCCAACAATTTTTATTATAATTCTTAGTTTTGGTAATAATATTTCTATTTGTACTGACTGTATGAAACTGTTTTAATATAAAATAAAACATTTTAGATTTTTCTTTTTTTTTTAAATCACGTTTGCGTTCTGGTTTGTCTCTATTTGTATTTAATTTTCCTCTTCTGCACGTGCCCTATGTTTACCCCGTGTCTCCGCCCCTGTTGCTCACCTATTCGTTTGTAGCTCCACCCCCTTGTTACCCTGTCCCAGGTGTTTCCTGTTTTTTTTTTTTTTTTGTTCATTGTTTGTTTATTACTTTGTTTTTAATAAATACTTGTGTGTCCACTCCCCACATCTCCATCCTGCTCCTGAATGACTTTTTTGTTTGTTTGTTTGCAGTAGATCATAGGTTAATCTTAAATATAATAAAACAATTAAATGTTTTGTCATATTACTAAAAATATGGTTATCGCTAAAATATCCAGAATTATTGTGATATTATTTTAGAGACATATAATTCAGCTCTATGTATGAATTAACACTGTGTGATATTTACTGTGTTTATATATATATATATATATATACACACACACACACACACACACACGCACACACACACACTCACACTTCTACTTATACTCATCACTGCAGTTTCCATTAGCGAACACACACACACACACACACACACACTCCAAACAATAAGAATAGAATATGAACAGTCCTCCCCCACCCAGCGCTAATCTACACTGAGCCCCGGCTCTAATCTACCAATAACCAACACGCCCTCTTCAGGCCTGACCTATATAAATTATTGACTCAAAGACCTCAAGTGTCAAAAGTGACAATTCTAATACATTTCTTAGTGAATAATTAAATAGAGGAAAAGGCTCTTCATTGTCTCCCTGATGTGCACTGCAAAACACACACACACAGACACACTCACACACACTCACACACCAGTGTTCGTTTTGTTATCCTTGTGAGGACCACCAGTTCACATTCACGAAATTATCTATATTATACTATCCCTACACCTAGACCTAAACCTAAACTTTACCTCAGTAATAAAAAGTCTATAAAAAGTATATTTTTACTTCACTCTTTTAGATGTTATAATTAACATGGTGGGGACCAACAAAAATGTCCTCACACGTGTCTTCAAAAATCACCACCAAAAAAACTTTTTATATCCTTTTATATTTGTAACTCTATTGCAATATCAATGTGGATTTGCTACTGAATGCCTTTGAATTTCCCTCTTTGATCAAAAAGTTGTTCTGTCTGTCTGTCTGCAGTTCCGTCTATTTCCCCATTTAACCCTTGTGAGGACCGTCCATTTACATAATAATACATATAGCTAAATATATAGCTAAATACTACCCCTAAACATAGTCCTTAACATTTGCGCTGCTATTTATACATTATGTCTGCATATCCGCACTATTTGTATTGCTGGAATCAGTCATGTTCTGCTTTCATTTTCAATATTTAATCTTTATCTTTTAATCTTCATACTTTTACTGTAATTGATGTATTGCCGAACCGATTTCCTTCTGTGATCAAAACAGTCTTTCTGTCTCTAATCAATCAATTAATCTATCAATCTATCCATTCTAACCCATATGAGGACAATCCATTCACATAATACATGTAGCTAAATTTATACTACCCCTAAACCTAGCCCTAACCTGAGTGACCAAAAGTACATCATTTCACTCATCATTTAAATTTCTCAATAAAAGATGTGAGGATCACTAAAAACACAGGAGGAGTAGTAAGGGACAGGCAGGGTCAGTAACAGTATAGCAGAAAATATAAACAACACACCAAAGCATAGTTAGTAAATGCAGCAGAGAGAGAACAAAGGCAAAAGAACAGTCAAAAATACAAAAACAGAAAATAAATACAATAAATAAATAAAACAATAGGAAGGGAAAGGCAAAAATTGGTGGCCGGAAACAAAAAAACAAGTCTGTAACAAAAGGAAACATGTTGTAGAAGAGCTAGATAACTAGATTCAATACTCAGAGAGGGAACAGAGCAAACAGAGGGGTATATATAACAGGCCAGGTGAAAACAATCAGTAACTGGGGAGCGGGAACGCCGTAGCATCATTAGGACTGACAATTTGCACAAACAGCTTTGCATTGCGAGGACCTCCATTTACATAATTAAAGTAATAACTAGCTAATTTATACTAAACCTAAACTAAACCTTTTTAGATTTTTCAATTAAAATTACTGTTTTTAAAATACTACATATTTCCACTGCTAGTTATAATTGCACTAATTGTATGGCTTACATAAGCTATATTTATATATTTACACCAGAAACAGGTTTATCTATCTATTTATTCATCCATCTATCAATTTTTTTTATCATTTTGGACACACTGCTGTGCTTGTGAGGTCCTCACACAGACACTAAAACATGAAGAAACACACACACACACACACACACTAAAGCAAGCAAGGCAAGTCATTGGGTAATCCTGTACGCAAGCATGCACACACTTGTATTTACACACACAATGAAAGTCCAGGCAGGCACCATCATACCCCCCTTACACTTACACATATGATCACTACACACACTCTTTTACACACTTACACACACACACACACACCCTGCCCTGTCCCCTGGGTAGTGTGTGGGCATATTCCCAATAAAACACCTTCTTAGCAGTAATAGGCCACTGTTCTCATTTCAGTGCTCCCAAAGGCCTCATGATAAATTTAGCAGACATACAGTTCAGCCTGCTCTGTTCTGCTGCTGTTCTTCTCTTCCTCTTCTACTCTCTCTATCTCACTCTCTCTCTCTTTTTATCCCCCTCTCGCTCTTTTTCTCAAGCTGTTCTAAAGTGAAGAAACAAAAAAAAACCTCAAATCATTTTTAAAACCTGCTCTCAGCTGATAAAACCAATAACGAAACACTTTCACACAAAACACATCTGACACAAACACTGCGATTACTAATTATTAAATTACTAAATCCCTAAACACTAATCACAATCAGAAACGCCGCGGCCTTCAAACCAAAAGCAGGCCGAGACCAGATGTGTGCTTTTTTCTCATAAGCGCAAATCAGCAACTGACTCCAGACCAGCGCCGTGCGACGCCTACATCTACCGAAACGCCAAGGTCACCGAGAACGGCGTGAGAAACATGACGAACGACATCATTACCTTACAAACGTCTGATATACAAACACATGGCATAACCATTAACAAAAGAGTCATTATCGATTGTAGCTGAAGCCGTGCGGCGCTTTTATTCCACGCAGCAGAAACTCAGACTTCTGTATAAAAAGAACCTTTTAAATTCTGTCCTCTGACTAAAACTTAATCTGCTGTTTACTTAAAGAGGGCTGAACTGAGCAGGTGTGAAAGTTAACAGCTAACAGCTGGTGCTCTGGGCAACAACCTTCATCTGAAGGACTATACTGACACACACTCGCACATACATACACACACACACACTGACATTTTATTGGAAACACTGTACCAATAGAGCTTAGAAACTTTCTTTGCTTTAAACAGAAAAAAAAACAAGCTTTAAAATTCTTTAAGGCATGGGTTTCATGAAGATTTTGGCTGCAAATCGCAATTCCTGCAGATTATTTTTCAGAAAAAGTATTTTATACTGAGACAATCTAATGATCCCACCACAACCTAACAATATTCTAATGCAAAAGCGAAACTACAGAGGCCCCTGAAGAACAATGTCAAAGAATTCATTGTCATGTAAAAAAAAAGCTTTTAAGAGACAATTTAAGCTTTTTTTTTGTTTGTTTTATTTATTTATTTTTTTTTTCACACAGCGACACAGTTAAAACACAGAAAACCATAAGGTGCACTTAAAATCCTTTCATTTTTCCAAAAATTGATGGTCCTGTCTGAAGCCTGTGTTAAAAGGTATAAGAGCAAGTTACCATGTTTCGTGTTGCTGAGTTTTTACTGTCCAGTTTCGTCAAGTCTATTCTGAGAGCAACTGCAGCCTCAGCTTTCTGTTCTTGGCTGACAGCAGAGAATGGGCTGCACATTTTGTTATGTTTATTATTTAGACATGCATTGTTTTATTCATGTTCATATTCCTACAGAGGCCCTAAAAAACAATGTAAGTAGATTTCATTGTCATGTAATGAAACCAGCTTTTAAGAGACAATTTCAGCAACACATTTATTCACTTGCATCATAAAACATAGCAAACTATAAGGTGCACTTAAAATCCTTTATCTTGCCAAAAAGTGCCAGTGTGCCTTATAATCCGATGCGTCTTTTTTAAGTACAGCAATATACAGATGTTTCAGTTTGGTTCTCCAGCAGTATTCGCATTAGTCACTTATTTATTTATTTATATATATATATAGATATATATATATATATATATATATATTTTTTTTTTTTTTTTTTGAATTACACTTTTGTTTACTTAACTTAGTTTCGCATGGCTTAGCTTTACTGCTGAATTAGAAGGAAAACATGACAACACCCCTGTTCCACACTAGTGTCGATCGTATGATCTGGTGTGTCTTATGTTTGAAAATAGACCAGAAAATAGACATTAATTGATAATGCCCCTTATAATCCTGTGCACCTTACAGTGCAAAAGGTGATTCCTGTAACTAACTATAAATACTAGGTTTACTATTAAAAGTTAACCTTTTATTTCCAATATTCTGTCAACTGCTATTCATGAATGATCATGCACTAGACTTCAGGGAGCTTCAGGTAAAACCATTAAAACAATAAAATACATGGTTAGATATTATCGACTATTTTAAAATGTTTTTATAACAAGCTTCTTCTTTTTAAACTACAATTATATATCTGTACATGTTTTGTGTTTTATATATTTCCCTCCTGGTATTGAGTTTTGGACCAACGTAGCATAGTTTAACAGACATTTATTTATTTATTTTCTAATTATTGAGATATTAAATGTAATGAAATTAAAGTGTTATTTTTATATTTGGTGTAATGTGTTAGAATAAGCCAATAAACAGTTTGAATGCTTTAGAAAAGTGTGTCTCTGAAAATAACGGTTTTAAAGCATTATTTCCACTTAAATAATACATTTAGAAAATAAATACATAAATAATAAATTCACCAGGCTACTCAAACATTTGTAGACTGTAAACATTTGTGTGTTTGTATAAATCTGAATGTTTTAATAAGTAATAAGCGTTTCGTAGCGATAGAGTGTCTGTGTACATATATTTATTTACAGTATATATGTACACAGACTCAGTATTCTGTATTTTTACGCAGAATGGTCTGATGTACTGTAATGTATTGATCTGCAGTGTAATTTAATAACGCGGCCGCGTCGTGCGCGTGTGCCGTTTGCTGAAGTTTGCCGTTCCTCGGGTTCTCGCTCATCTGTGGTTTTTCACTTAGTCAAAACAGAAGCTTTCTTCAGAGCCGTACAACACAAATTCAGTGGGTGGGGAATTTCTGTTTTCTTTATGCCATTGTGATTGATTCATATTGTGTTCTTTATTGACTCACAAGCTATTTTTGGAGGCTTCATCAAAACATTTTCTGCTATTTGTGAGAAACAAAAATGTGGCACATCAGCCCATATTTGAGCATCAAGCTCCACCTCGACTCTGAACCCTGAAGTTCTGCTCAGAGCAAACGATAAACTAATACTACAATAATTACACCAAGCACATATTAATATTACAATTAATCCCTACCTTTAGAACACACAGATACATATATATATATATAGCTATATATAGCTATTACACTAAAAGTAATAGTTTCTTGAGGAAAAAAAAAGTTTTTTTATTTGTTAACTTTTTATTTATGCTGTAGGAAGAAAAATCTCAGAAAAGAGAGAAAAAATTAATACAGGGCGAGTAGAAATAGTACATCAAATAAGATTCCTGATAATACTAAAAACTGAAGACCAGTTTCTGATTGTTTTCTCTGATGCACCCAAAAATAAAGCACAGGATTTTGTTTATGGATAGCAGATTATTATTATTATTATTATTATTAATATTATTATTACTATTTTTATTTATTTTTATTTTTTTTGTGGGTTCTTTATTGTAAAACTATAGAGGAATGATATGCGCTACTTTAAAGAAAACATTTTTAGTTAAAAAAAAAAATATATATATAATAAAAATAATAATAAAATAAAATAAAAATCAACGCTTTACAATAAGGGTACATCAATTATCAGTACTTACAACAGAATGTCTCAACTAATTATTCATTGACTCCAGTTATTCTCATGTTATTTTCCATTACAACAGCTAATGTATTCAGTAATTATTACTAATGTTAATCAATAATTAGGCGAGGCATTACTTTACAAGCATTTAACAATGTTTAATACTGACGTAAGTACTATTTGTGACATTTATTGTAAAAAGTGTTCAAGAAAAAAGTTTTCTTGAAGGTCCCTCAATGCACAGAAATGGGTTCCTCTACAGTTTAAAACTGAAGAATCCAAGGAATGGACTTGATAATAAAACACAGTGGATCAACACCAGCAGATGACAGACATGTCTCTCCAAACCATCACTGATCATCAGTAAATTTTACATTTCATTTGTACAAATGAAGGGATCAGAGTCTGGAGGAAGAGTGGAGAGACACACAGTCCAAACTGCTCGAGGTCTAGTGTGAAGTTTCCACCAATCAGTGATGGTTTGGAGAGTCATGTCTGTCATCTGCTGGTGTTGATCCACTGTGTTTTATTATCAAGTCTAAAGTCAGTGCAGTTTTGTTTTCCCACAAAATCTTACAGCACTTCATATCTTACAGCTTCCCTCTGCTACTGACAACTTTTATGGAGATGGATTATGGATTTCATTTTCCAGCAGGACTTGGCACACTGCCCACACTGCCAAAAGTACCAATTGGTCTTAATAATAATATTCTAATTTTATGAAAAACTGATTTTTGGGTTTTCATTGGCTTTAAGCCTTAATCAAAAAACAAAGAAGAAAAATAAATTTAAAATAGATCATATACTACATCTATATAATAATATATGAGTTTCACATTTTCAACTGAATTACTGAAATAAAGTAACCTTTCAATTATATTCTTTTATTTATTATTATTATTATTTTTTTGAAGATATACCTATATATCCACTCATACAATACCAGCCTCCTCTCTGTTTAAATGGGGAGTTCAAAATACTATAAACTTATATTTTTTCATCGCTAATATAATCTCATTGATAATATGGAGTGTTTGGCTCCATATTGCACAAAAATCATGACTTTTCAGCTTCTTCTGGCTACTGCACTTGCACAGATCCCCACATTAAGGGGAATGGGGCTTTCCCACTTGCACACTGACCCCCCTTCACTTGTAGTGTAAGCAGCTAGCTGATTGGTTGCTTTTGCTGAAAGGCGGGACTTCATCTTTCAATGGATGAATTACCAGTCATATTTTAACCATAAATCTAGACTTAGTTAATTACCTCCACAGTTCTAAAGAACTAAACAACATCCAGAGGTCCCTCAATGAACTTTTACTGTTAAACTAAAAGTTAATTCCATCGGTTTTAAATTCATTTTAAAGTGTATAATTGTATCTTTAGTATGAAGGAATGTCATGTGAGCAGTTTTTTGAGGAAAAAAAGTGATCCGGTGTTTCTATTTAGCCCTGCTTTAGATCACTGAATTAGTGGTCTCTGAAGAAAGACAGGATTTGGCTCTTGCTCTCATGAATATTCATACATGCAAATATATCGCCTCTGATTGACTAACCACCATTTATACAAAGAGACATTCAACAACACCGCTGCACTACTTTTCAGCACTGGGACTAAACAGATGAACATTATCCAGAAGTTTCAGGACACTAAGCAGCCTTGACTTCTTGAACATTCCCCACCAAATCAACCTTAACAAACAAAACGCCACCAAACCACAACACAGGCTGTTCTGTACAACTCTACAGTAAACACACACAGACTGAGCTCATATTTTGTCTACTGACTAAAGACAACCTTAGCTGATTTATTTCTGCTGAAGAAGAAAGCTGAAGTGTGGGAACGGAAGAAAACTGGTGAAAGAGTATATTGTATTATTGTTGATATGTGACATCAAATATGTATATTTTCATTAAAACATTCAATTAAATGCAATGCTTTTTATATAGCTCTTTTTGCAAAAAATGATCTCACAAAGCAGCTTCATAGAAATATGGGTCCAAGTCTGTAACACTTTCTATTAATGTCATCTCTATTAGACTCTATAACCACATTCATAACATAACCCATTATAGCCATGTTTATTACACATTATGACTTGTGATCATAATACATTCAAAGATGTTAAAATAGTTTATATCTATCGTTAATAATCTAATAATAGTTCCACAATGAAAGTCTGTCACTTTACATGGAGCCCAAGACCTGTTATAATACATTATAACTGACTATAACTAATATTATATTCAAGATAAGAATAATTTTTGAGTGGTTAAAAATATATTTATAGGATTATTGAGCATGTGTTTATGAGTTGGAAGCTATTTTTAGTCACAATACAGTGAAATCTGTAAGCTGGGATGACATTCATAGAAAATGTTACCATTATTTCTACTCCTTAAATTTTAAAAATATCCTCGCTACTCCTATTTAATTTCAACTGGTTTTCATTCCGGCTTCTCATCGTTCAATAAAATAAAACCCCTATCCAGATAAATCTCTTCATCCAGATAGAGTGAATCTGATTGTGATTGGATGTAGAGAAGTATAAACATATACCATTCCCACTCCCTATTGGTTTATATTGTGGGGTCAAATTTGACCACAGCAATTTTAAACTGCATACATTTTTTATATAATAATAATAATAATAATAATAAATATATATATATATATATATATATATATATATGTATATATATATATATATATATATATATATATATATATATATATATATATATATATATATATATATATATATAGAGAGAGAGAGAGAGAGAGAGAGAGAGAGAGAGAGAGAGAAAATGTTTAAATGGCTATTTAAGTAGTCAACAACCAAATATAGCATGTTGCATAAACTTAAGTAAAAAAACTTAAGTTTATGCAACATGCTATATTTGGTTGTTGACTACTTAAATAGCCATTTAAACATTTTTTTTTTATTATTTGTTTTATACAACTAAAACTAATGCCTGGGGTCAAATTGACCCCAAACAACACAGAGCACAGAAAACATACCATCACATTAATTTTATGTTTTCCCAGTTTCCCCATTAAATTAGGAAAAGTCACTGAATATGAAGTGAATATAATGATATTAACTGCTTATTTAAAGGCGTTAATTAAACATTGAATGGGGTCAAATTGACTTCAAACATAACAGGAGGGTTAACAGACAGTGAGCAGATTCCTGGTTGAAGTTTAGAAATGCAGACGTCAGAGAATAAGTGCGTAACTCGCCTCACGAAACAATAAAATCACTCTCTTTCTCCATCTCTCTTTCTTTCCCACAAGCATCTTCCTCCCTCTTTCTTTCTTTTTCTCTCTGTCAGAAGAGCCTCAGTAACCCTCAGAAACCGCTGCCAACCATCACATACTCTACGTTTCACTGAGTGCACAATACCCACACGATACACACACACACACACTTAGACACTCGCTAAACACACAGCGCCCCGGACGCCCTGACAAACAGCTGTGTACATCTATCCATAAGCTGCCCCCAAAGCGCTGAACATGAATCACACCGACAAACATGCGGCCTGCCTCCGCTTGGAGTGGCGGCCCAAGTGAGGGGAAGACAGAACAACCAGAGGGAAGAGAGGCAGGGAGGAGGGGAGTGTGTGTGTGTGTGAGTCTAGTGTGTGTGTGTGTGTGTGTGTGTTTAGAGGGGGTGGGCCTGGAGGGGGGAAAACATTGCGGCTGAAGTGAAAAGGTCTTGAAAATGGCACCGCGGCTCCGAGCAGCCGGAGCGACAGCGATCCGATGCCGATGTGCCGCTTGCCAGGCGAAGAGAGAGAGAGAGATAGAGCAAGAGATAGAGCAAGCGCGATAGCAAGTGCGAGAGCGTGCACGAGAGAGTGTGAGGGCCTGGAAAAACGCGAGATGACTTCATCCCGACAGCGGCGTCCAGGGCCGTCTCCAGCACGCGCCCAACATTAACCGTAATGCGTTCGTACAACGTGACGCGCCAAAACAAAGCAGTCACAATCAGCGCGAGTGATCCGCCGCTACAGCCGCAGATGGAGGGGTCCGAAAGCGTCGGGGATCAAGTCTGGCACGCGCCACAAACGCTCAGGGAAAGCGTGAGGTGGGAGAGTGGAGACGACACGGTCAGGATTTCACTTATAGCTTAAAACAAATACAGGAACACACTTCAGGCATGGTGGCCTAAAGAAAAAGGGGTTCTAAAAATTGGAGCTTTGATCCGGCCCAAACACGACCCACCCTGCACCATAAACTGTCATTATGAGCCCGAGCCTGATTTAAACTCCACTTTTTTTTTTTTAGAGCGTAAATAGAGCATTAAAACTGAGTTATTAAAAAAAAAAACAACATCGTTTTGATTGTTTAAATAAGCGAAATCTCTTCAGAATGCTGTTTATTAACACTGCAACACTGAAAAAAGAATAGACCTACTATTTAAGCAATAGAACACGAAAAGGTGTGTGTTATCACGAATAACATCACGGCCGTAGGCACGAGCCTCAAATAAATCAAAGCTCCTCAAATATTCAGAATGAATATGGTTTAATATGAACTGCACCAAAAGTAGGTTATAGTCATAAATAATACAAATACATATTTTGAAAAAAAAAAGCGGAGGCAGGGGAACTGTGTGTCCACTCCACACCATGATGTGCAGCCCCGGTCTGCCCCAGCTGGCCCGCATTGGACCAGCATAAAGACCCTGCCTCAGCCTTTACTCCAGAGATATGGTGATGGTCAGAGGAAGGCTGAGGCAACATGAACCTAAGAAACACTAAAGTTAAGCGACTAGAGCCGCACTTGGCTGTTACTATGTTTCTTTAAGTTTCTTTGTTTTGGGTGAGATTTTTTTATTAAATATATATGTTTTGAGTTCATTTACTTCCTGTGTCTCTGTGCTTCTGCACTACTGAGCACACAATATATGTAAGTGCATTTTGCAAGTGCAAATGGACAATATCACGATTATTAAAATGATTGAGGTCATGTCCATTTATTAAACGATAAGTCGATATTGTAATTATTGTGACGGGCCTAACTAGAATGTAGAAAATGCATTAAATAAAGAAATAAAGAATAATATTGAATTAGAAGGTGTGTCCAAGCTTTTGACAGGTACTGTACATGTTGTTAGTAATGGGTGTAACTAAACATAAGTAAATCTTTAAGTTTGAACAGCTGGAAAACAAAAACGAGAGTTCTGCCGAGTAGAAATAATTTATAGTCTGTAATTTTTTTGCACATTAAACTAAATTTATAGTAAATGGACTTCGAGCTTCAGCATCACCTCCTGAGCGGAGCGGGGGCGCGGCGGGGAGGCGGCGAGCTCCTCCTCGGACGGGCTGAGCGAGTTTGGCCGCAGTGCATCTGTCTGTAAGCGCTGGCCCGACTCCAGCGAACCCCAGCACACCGAACCGCTAATGAGTTACAGATTGCAGCGCTGTGGTGTACATGTGTTAGAACAATGCCATGGGTCTCCACGAGAAAGGGCAGAGCAGAAAACAGGAATAGAAGGAGAAGGAGGGATGAAAGGGAGAGGAACAGAGGAGGGAGACGTGTATCTGCAGCATGTCATGTAGCACTCTCTCTATGAAGAAGCGAGAGAGTGTATATATAAACTGTATTTTTCAGACTATAAGGTGCATTGGATTATAAGGCACAGTTTAAATGACAATAGTAAGAAATAACAGTGTCGCCGTTTTTCTTTTAAAGTCAAACAAGTGCTAGATATTAATCTAAACAGATTTCTCTCATATATATAAATATATATATATATATATATATATATATATATATATATATATATATATAGTTTATTTATTGAGTATACTGCTTCCATTTATTTACAGTAAGCTTAGATTTCAAGTAAAGCGAAAGAGCTAGGACTGCGGTTAGCGGCGAATGCTAATGCTGCTGCATCCAGCCTTAGTGCTGGAGAAACTTCACTGCACCCTACAGCACGGGTCGGCAATTAGTTTTGGGCGCGGGACAGATATTTTCCGAGGCATTACATGGCGGGTCACAAAAAACGCAGAAAAAATGGCCTTATAAGGAGATAGGTAGACCAAGAACGGGTGGAAAAACAAGAACGGGCGGAAACTAAAGTCACGTCGAGCGCAATAGAGAGAGAGACAGGGGAGGCATGTAAACAAAAGCTCACCAGAGAAGCATTTATTTATTTATTTATTTTTTTCATTATCGTTCATTATAGTTCAAACAACCTCACGGGCCAGACGTTGCATGCTTGTGGGCCGCATATTGCCGACCGCTGTCCTACAGTATACAGAGAGCACTTAAAAAATGATGAGTTTCTTTGATTTTACCAAATTGAAAACCTCTGGAATATAATCAAGTAGAACATAGATGATCACAAACCATCAAACCACCAAACTGAACTGCTTGAATTTTTGCACCAGGAGTAAAGCAGCATAAAGTTATCCAAAAGCAGTGTGTAAGACTGGTGGAGGAGAACATGATGCCAAGATGCATGAAGAAAAAAAAAAAAAAACTGTGATTAAAATCCATCAGGGTTATTCCACCAAATATTTATTTCTGAACTCTTAAAACTACTTTATTTTTCATTTTCTGTAAATAAATGCTCTAAATGAGAATTTTTTTATTTAGAATTTGGGAGAAATGTTGTCTGTAGTTTATAGAATAAAACAACAATGTTCATTTTACTCAAACATAAACCTAAAACTGATTCAGAAACTGAAGTGCTCTCTTCATTTTTTTTCCCGGTGCTGTACATATGCATGTTTGTGTGTGTATAATGTTATTTTGTGTGTGTATAATGTATTTTCATGTGTGTGTGTGTGTGTGTTGGGGGTAGCGGTACATTTACCAGGCTTTCATCTTCATGAAAGAACATCGTTTGACCCCACTTGCCCTCATGGTCGCTGTATTTGGTGAGGAGAGACCGCGAGCCGCGGAGAAAATAAGAGATGTTCTTTCAGTGAAATACACATGTACATTAGCAAATGGCCTGTTTGCTCCTCTTTCAGAAAAACAACAGTCCAGCACACGTCATCAAAACAGCGAGAGCGGTAAGAGCGGCGAGAGTGGCCCTTTCCGCAGGTGAATGCGAGCCGGCCATCGCTGCAAATCATCCTGCCTCTGCTTCCCCTCTCAAAAAAAGGGGAGGCAAAATAGGCTAAATGCAAGATATAGATGTGTTTTTTTTATTATCTAATTTTTATGTTATGTTTTATAAGTTTTTCAAAAACAAAAATGAAATGAACTAAACTAAACTAAACCAGACTAAACCTTATTGTAAATGTTACCAATAAATTAAACAATGAAACAAAGAAAAAACACTATATGAGTAGGAATATTGTAAATATCTCAAAATCGATATTTTGATTTTGTCCCACCCCTAATAGAATATTAATACTGCCTTACTTCCCGTCATCCCCTCATGTGGCGATGGGCAGTTAACACCAGCTTTTCTTCCCATTTTTATTTATTTTTTTGCCACAAACGAGGGTTTTTCCTTTCTTTCTTCACCCCTCCTTCTTTCACTCGTTCTTTCGGTTTCGAGGAGAGGGTGGACCATCAACGAGGGTCTGCAAGTGTTGTTTCTAATTACCTATTTCTCCACTCCTGATCCTGCGGTGGGCATAATTAGTTACCTGGGGCTGCAATCCAATTTCAAGTGATGACAAGAAAGTGATCCATGAAAAAGTAATAAGTTAAATCCAATTTCAGACTGCCTCTAATTAAATGCACATGGAACTAATGACTCAAACCCTAGCATTTCAGTGATACCCGTAATTAGCAAGGAGGGAGTTACGCTCGTTCTCTCTCTCTCTCTCCCTCTCTCCCTCTCTCGCTTTCCCTCGCTCTCGCGCTCTCTCCCTCCCCCAGGTGTGGAGGTAAAGTGGCGTGGATTTCTTTTAATTACATGTGTCATTTTGCCTGTAATTTTCTGCCACTTTCTGACCAGTCGAGTATATCCTGCCCATCAGAGCAGCGACAGCATATGTTTAGTGTTCAGCACAGAGCACAACACCAACAATATAATCAACATAAAACACTTAAAACTACCTGCACACATTTAAAACTGCAATATACATCATTTCCTCATAGTATACAGCAGCAGTCTTTTAGATTCTTTAAAAAATATATATCTTCAGAATCAGATTCAGAATCACTTTATTTCGCCAAGTATGTTACACATACAAGGAATTTTTTCTTGGTGAGAGCAACACGTGTATGACATGTAACAAATACAGAGACTATAGACAAACATCACACTACAAAAAAAATAACAATAAACAATAAATAGAATAAGAATAGAGTTAAAAGTTCTACAGAAATAAAGAGCACTGAAGAGTGATAGGAGCTAAGAGCTAAATAAAATAAAATAAAATCTGTACTGTACACATATGAATATATTATTAGAACCGAATGTTTCTGAGGTAGGTTTATCTTAAATATTGCTTAGAAAGTTACAGAGGAACATCTGTATAGCTGTGCAAATAAGCAAAGTGCAAGTGAGCAGATTGTAAATCCAGTCAGTTGTGAATACAGTTCAGTGAGTGAGATGTTTGGAGACTCAGATGTGTCCACTGTGGTTAAGGAGTGCTACAGCTCTGGGAAAGAAGCTGTTAGCGTGTCGTGTTGTGCTGGTTTTGATTGTTCGAAGACTTCTACCAGAGGGGAGAGTCTGGAAGAGGTGATGTCCAGGATGTGAGGGGGCAGTCATGATTTTGCCAGCACGCTTCCTCATCCTGCTGGTGTAGATTTCCTGAAGAGTTGGCAGGTTACATCCAATGATCCTCTCTTCTTGCTTTGCACATCTCTGTTGGTTGATTTTCTCAGTCAGTTTTATGAAGTAGAGTCACCTGGAATTCAGGCTTTCAGTTAACAGCTGTGCTGAACTCGTCAAGAGTTAAATATTAGATTTTTTTTGCCTCTTACATGGGAGAGGCGATAAGCGGCAAAACGACAAGCAACACAGAGTTGAAATTTGCTTAACTTTATGCAAATTAATTATGATGCGGTGAATCGACATTATAACCCGATTGGCTTCTAGCATTTCTTTGGACCAATCACAAACAAGGCAGTCTGAGGTCTTTAAGCTTCTGCTCTCTGAACTTTTGGTTCCTTTCAATGTTTCCTGTTCTGTTTCCACTGCAGGTAAATTACAGAAACGGCCAAGAGTCTAGTAAACTCGGGATTCAGAGCTGTAGAATAAAGTGGCCAAGCAATTCCTTATATTTATACAATATAATTTCCATCCAAAATGTATATTTTTCAAGCAGGAATAAAAATGACTAGATGGTATGTATATGTATGTATAAATTCAATTAATGATCTTAATTTAGTTAACAAATACATATTTAATACAAACACACATTTAATAAATATTTTTTTAGGGCCGTTGAAGCAACACAATTGTTGTGCCTTTTTTTCTTGTCAAAAGCTGGAGCATGGTACATTCGGCATTGAGCTTTAAAACTAGTCATGTTCTAGTGTGAACGCAGGGTTTATCCTTAAAATATCTTGTCCAGTATACAGGCTACAGTACAGGTGTAGGTGATACAAATCCCCCTTTTTCTGTAGTGAAATTACTTATTTACACTCTGTAAATTTGAGGGTTTGAAATCTCCTACAGGACACTTAGAGAAGCTGCCTGCTTTCTCTTTACTCCACTTAATAATTCCAGATCCAGATCAGTAACAATCAATCAGGAATCAATCCAAATACATGCAAGTTTAAAAATAGACGTAAAAACTAGACAAACATAACAAAACTAAAGGTTTGAAGAAGATAAACTGTTTGATATGTATTCAGGAAAATACTGATTTTAAATTTTTTGACGATTTTATTCAGTATATTTTGACATATAAAAAAGTATCCTCAAGTAAAGTTACTGCAAAGAACATCAAAAGCACCCGTAATGATGGAACTGGCACTCATCAGGACCGCCCCAGGATAAGTTCATCAGAGTTACCAGCCTCAGAAACCACAAGTTAACAGAGTATTTTGGTTTGTTTTTGTATTTTGGTTCAGTTTACTTCACAACTAAAGGCAGTTTTATTTTATTAGCATTAGCTCCTCATTATTCTGTAATATTTTGAGCAACATCTGGACCACTTTTGAAAGTGTCCTCAACTGCATCACCACAAAACCGTTAACAGCCTCAGAAACCGCAAGTTAAATCCCATATATATGGGGATATATAGGACCCCTAGTCTTTTTGGAATTCGAAAAAATCATATCTTAGCAAATCAATTTATCTAAAATATCTAATTTTGCTGTTGTTATAATTAAGTATAAGTTTAAATAACCTATTCCAAACATCCTTGTACATGTTTTAAGTGATTTTATCTACTTAATCTAAGTATTTTGGTTTGTTTAACACTTTTAAGTGTTCCTTCATAGTTTGAAACTTTGTTCTATTCATTTACTATGAAGAACATTTTACCAATAATAATAAAAACAGAATTAAAGATGTTTCTAAATATATATATATATATATATACACAGTATGTTATGTTCAATAAATAATAAAGTTTGTGCTGCTGTTCTGGTTTCTGGACTGTGTATCGTAACGTAACCACAGAATTCTGTGTACTTCAGAACTAAAGGCAGTTTTATTTTATTAGCATTTAGCTCCTCATTTTTCTCCAGTATTACGAGCCACACCGGGTTCAATTCAACAGGAGGTTCTTTTCCACAAAGCCCTCATTTTATGGATAATTATGTTGCACTGTTTCATTAAACAGCTCCTCTTTAAAGTCTTAATTAAGTGGCTGCTGTATTACCAAGAGAGCACATAAACAATGCAGCCGGCTGCCGCGGATGCGCCGCACACGCCGAACCGGCGATACGAGAAACAACAAACCCAATTAAAGCGGAAGAGAGACAAACACGCATTTGTTACTCGGCGTTCGGTAACGAGCCGCAACAGCGGAGAGAAGCGCAGATCGCATAACAGATCACGCCGTTTACCGGCTGCTTAGCAACTACGGCGTAGAGAGGAGACTCGTCTGAGGATGAAAGGAGGAAGAAAGAGAGAGAGAGAGAGAAAGAGAGAGAGAGAGGTTGACAAAACACACACTAACACTAACAAACACACACTTTCTTTTTTTACCAGTCTGACTGACAGGTCAGTCTTGCTCTCTGTATACACTGATAAATTACAATTTTAAACTCTTTGGCTTTGTGTGACTCCTTGACCTGGATACTGAAAACCTTTGCCTGGGGCAGCCAATCAGACTTCTCACTCAAACTATCATATTTGTAGAATGCGTAAGACTAACATGCATTGTGGAGGAACGGACAATAAAGACTTTTAAGGGGTAGCCAATCAGATTTCTCACTCAAACGATCATATTTGTAGAATGTGTAAGACTAGCGTGCATTGTGGAAGAAAAGACAATAAAGACTTTTAAGGGGTAGCCAATCAGATTTCTCACTCAAACGATCATATTTGTAGAATGTGTAAGACTAGGGTGCATTGTGGAGGAAAAGACAATTAAGACAAAAATTAGGCAGCCAATCAGATTCTTTGAAAATGTTAACAGGTGTGTAGACACATGTTCATCCAATTAGTCCATTAAGGTGGGGCAGCCAATCAAGATTTCTCACTCAAACTATCAAGTTTGTAGAATGTGTAAAGTCTGTTATGTATCATAAAGGAAAAGAGAATAAAGACTTTCAAAGGGGCAGCCAATCAGATTTCTCACTCATATTTGTATCATATTTGTAGAATGTGTAAGACTAACCTGCATTGTGGAGGAAAAGAAAATAAAGACAATAAATGGGCCGCAAATCAGATTTCTCACTCAAACTATCGTATTTGTAGAATGTGTAAGACTATCACATACTGTGGAGGAAAACATAAAAGATTTTTAAGGGGCAGCCAATCAGATTCTTTGAAAATTTTGACAGGTGTGTAGACACCTGTTCATAGAATTAGTCCATTAAGTTGGGGCAGCCAATCAGATTTCTCACTCAAACTATCAATGTTTGTAGAATGTGTAAGACTAACATGCATTGTGGAGGAAATGTCAATAAAGATTTTTTAAGAGGCAGTCGATAAGATTTTTGGAAAATTCTAAAAGGTCTGTAGACACCTGTTCATCGAATAAGCTCATTCAGTTTTTTTTTTGTTTGTTTCTTCACTGATAAAAAAATAAAGTAATGAATAGGGATTTGATCCTACATCACTGAAATAAAGTTTTTTTTGGGAATTAAAAATATATATATATATTAAGTCAATTTATTTTATATTTCAGTTGACCTCCTTTGCTGACCTTTGCTTGGGGCAGCTAATCAGACTTCCCACTCAAACTATCACATTTGTAGAATGTGTAAGACTAGCATGTACTGTGGAGGGGAAGAGAATAAAGACAACGAGACAGGTGTGTAGACACCTTTTTTTTCTGAAAACAAAGTGACCTGGACGGTACACAAAAGACAAGTTGGGTCCAAGGATTTCAACCCTATTATTTTTATTCTTTAACAGAAACTGAGATTCACCAGTTCTCCACTTTTTAACTGTGCAGTGTTGGTGAGTCTGTGCTTTGAGTCATTGCAGCCTCAGCTTTCTGTTCTTAGCTGAAAGCAGCGGAATCTGATGTGATATTCAATCTGCTCTTCTAGCTCATCCATCATCCTGGCTACTGTAGCCTTTCTGTCAGCTCCAACCAGCATAGCAAATCTCTTTATTAACTACATTCATAAACATATTTTTATTTGCGTCAGCTTCCAACTGACCTCTGGAGGTGTGCACATCAGTTCCTCTTTACCTTCTAACATCTGCTCTGCACCTCTGCTCAAAAAAAAAAAAAAAAAATGTTTGCGTGCATCTCGAAAGAAGTACAGATCAGCCTGACAAATACACACAATGTAAAGGTCAATCTAATCGTCCTGCATCCTCAGGAGGCTCTCCTCCCTTCCTGAGTTCTTTCTTTCTCAACGCGACAAAGATCTATCTATCAGACAGTGCCGTTACACTCGCTCATTAAAAAATGCCCACCCCTATGGAGATGTTATTATTAGATGTACTCTATGGAAGCGACGTGTGCACAAGAGCTCGGTATTAATTACCAAATATGCCCCGGAGTCGTTTGCGATTTTGCTGCGAAACAAACAACGCCCTCCTTGTTCAAACAGAGATAAAGATCTGACAGAGAGAAAGAGAGAGAGAGAGGGAGAGGGAGAGAGAGAGACAGCTGAGATGAGTGTAAATATTGCATCAGGCATGGTGAGCCGGTCTTGTTTTAAAGGATAGCGGATGGGGAAATAAAGAAGGCCGGATTTTGCTTTGCATGACAAAGGCTGAGCAAACAGAAGCCTGGGAGATCAGTAGGTGTGAAGATCTGCTCTCTAGCGCCCCCTTTTACTGCTTTTATTATTGATTATGTTAACAAAAATTAGGTGCTTATTCATGTATTATCATTTGCTTAATAAAGCCTTAATTAGACATTAATAAATTATTTATTTACTACTTATTAGGCTTTATTCTGTGTAAGTGTTATTAGTGCTTATTTAAAGGTCTGTTATGTGGAAATGATTATGATTATTGAATATTAAATGATGAAAATGATGAAAATCATCATTTTAAATGAAAAGGTAAAATAGACCAAAATAAAGTAAAATGGAGCTAAAACTATCAAATAAGAAAAAAATAAAAAGAATAATAATAAATAAATAATTAGCTTAAAATAAACAAAAAAAAATAAATCATAAAAATAGAACTAAAACAAGAAATAAAGGTTCAAATTATTATTAAAGATTAAAGAAAAACAGAAAGATAGTTTGAAGGTGGTTGGAAATTAAAATGTAAAAATAAGTTTTAATGACATCAGTGGGCGGAGCTTTACTGTATGATTACCTTTACTATATCCATCATACATCTATCGACATGATGTACAGTACCAGTCAAAAGTTTGGACACACCTCTTTTATATCAATCAGTGTGTTTTCTTTTCCTTGTATGGCTATATTTTAATCTATACAGAAACACATGTAGAATTATTTTTAATAATAAACCAGAATATGTTAAAATTATACTTTAGATTCTTCTATATTAGTATTACATTTATCTTTGAGTTCAGATCTGCAGACTCTTGGTGAGATTTTAATCTCAGTGTTTCACGAGGGAGAGTCACCTGGAATAGTTTTCTCAGCGTCTTAAACAAAGGAGTTCCTGGAGGTGCTGAACAGTAGTTGCTGCTTTTCCTTCACACTGTGAAGCTCCAGCTCATCCCAATTAAATCACCTCAAATCACCATCTCAGTTTATCAGCTTTAGATCAGGAGGTTAATGTGGAGGAATAACACTTTTTTTTTAAACTATTTACTACGTAATTCCATATTTAAGTGTCCCTTTATCATTTTTATGTCTTTAACCCTTTAAACTCTAGGCTGTTTTGGTGTGTTTTTTTTTATTCTCCGTTTTTGTTTTCAGTTCCTCTTTCAGGTGTTATAACACAGTAATTATATCAGACAGACACATGCCCTGATCTCTTTTACTCCAGAAGACATACGGCTGCACAAAAATATAATCATTTAAAATGTAAAAGGAAGCAGAATTTTTATATTTATGTATATATAAATTATTTATATATTAAGTATTTATATTTAAATATGAGTGTTTATGAGTTTAAAGCATAAGAATATTGATGATTTGAGTTTGTTACATGGATTATTAATTATTACTTTGATAAAATACATGGAGAAACAGCATCAGGTGAATTTATTTTATTTTTCTTGATAATCAATAATCACACCTCTAGGATACATGTAGATTAAATTACTAAAAACCTGACACTCAGAGCAGCCTATGCCTCTCAGTATTTTAATCAGGACACACAAAGAAAACATATATATACAAAAATATAAACTTTTTAGTCTAAATAAATAAAAATGTTTAGTGCAAAATAACTACTTAGTAAAAATACAAGTGCAAGTAAAATAAAAAGTATATAAAGTAGTGCGCACACCATACCTTTAGTGCTTTAGTTTGAGTAAAGCAGGTAGTTTCACACTTTTTCTGTGGACACTTTTGAGTCTTTATTTACTGATATTATTTGGATTAAAACATCATATAAATATGTTTGAAGCACTAAAGGTAAATAATATTGGTCGGGGAAGGAGATTTTTCACTTTTTTAGGTGTTTTTCTCAATGGCTTTCTTGTAGATTTAGCTTTACCGCACTGGGATGTGATCACTATTTTTAGAAAGAGTAAGCTCCGCCCTTTCTAACCATATATGGATTATGTTTATGCGTGAAGGGATTCCTGATTAAAATAAGCTGAAAACACAAGGTGTGATTTTGGACGGAAAATCCGTCCATAGGAATCTAAGGGTTAATATTAATCTACAATGTAGAAAATACAATAAATAAAAAAATAAAGAAAGAAAAACACAAAAGGAGAAAGTGTCCAAACTTTTGACTGATGCTTTATATCAGATGTTGGTGTCAGTGGATGTCTCGATTGTGTTAATAGTGATACCTGTTGCAGTGCAGGAGTAGATATAGGTGTGTAGTAATGTGCAAACAACAGCGCCGGCCTGCCAAGCTTAATTTCCTGTTTATCAAAAAACGACTGGAACAAGCTGTGCCACCAATCACACGCAGAGAGCTTGATGAAACAGTATGTATGCACAGACATGCATACACACACACACACACACACACACACATATAATATAGAGCATCTACAGAGATATGTGGAACCTGCGGTGTGTCCGCTGTGTTCTTCTGAAAGCCAGCAGAAACTCGTACAGTGTTTTGCGGTATCAGCTGAGGAGCCAAGAAGTGGCTCAGGCTTCAGAAGCATTTTTAAATCTCTCTTTCCACTAAAATCCACTTTTTTCTTGTTTCATGTGAACTACAGCAGGTCTCTGAGTTGTTTATGATGCTGCACATGATGAAACTCTTCCTCAAACTCTTCCTCATTGTCTGCAGCAGCTAGTAAAAGAAAATATTCAGAAAAACACAAACGAGTCGACCAGGAAAAGCACCGTGTCTACATCAACCTGTGAATTAGCATCCGTCGCCCCGCCCACCTCGGCTCGGGACCGCCCACAGGCAGAGCTGAAGCCGGGCGGCGACGCCGTCTCGTCAGATAGGAGGAGCTAACAGCGCTAGGAACAGCATACAGTTCATTCCTGTGTTATTTGTGCGAATAACACAACAGTGTTTATATACTTTACCCAGTAATTCAGAGCTAAGAAACAAATGGTTAGAATTAGTCTATGGAGGAAAAACACCACCAGCCAAGTACAATTGAGATAGATAGGTGTATGTTTACAACAGTTCTGTTTACACTAACTTAATTAAAGAGGAAGAATTTAATTAAGAGGAAGAACCTTAGGAGAAACCCATCCCCCTCGGGTCGACTCGCTCAGTACAAACAAATAACAAATGTCAAACGACAAGAAAATAACACAATAAGCAAATAACACAATAGAAACATTATGAAAAGTGAAGGGGACACATCCCTTCCAGATTTAATGGCGGCGTCCCCCATGGTTCATAGCAGCATTATCATGGATCAGCATTATCAATTCCTGCAAACCACAGCGCTATCTCTTTCACTGTTCAGGTTAGCCGCTAATGCTAATGCTAATGCTGCAGCTTTAGTGGAAATCTGGAAATCTAAGCTAACTGTTAATAAACAAAAATCGACAGTGCGCCTTATAATCCTGTGCTCCTTATGTATGGATTCTACCAGTCGGGTATTAAGGAGCAGTAAAGCCACTCCACTGAAGTACAGAGTTATAAGGGTGAGTTTTCAGTGAAGTTTCTCCAGCACTAAGGCTGGAGCAGCAGCATTAGCATTAGCCGTTTCCCGCAGCGCTAGCACTTTCACCATTTAAAGGGTGAGTATATTGTACTGTAGCCTGCAAACCGCTAGCTGATGATAGCGCCCTGGGTTACTGGAACACTCAGGATTCCTCAGTGTAGCGCTATCGGGTGGCAATTACTAGCAATAAGCACTGCTAATTGTGGCTAATATTACTGCAAATAAATGGAAACAATTCAGGAAAGAAATCATTGCAGATTAACAACATAGAGACACTATTATTCCTTACTAGTGTCACTTGAATGCACCTTATGTATGAAAATAGAGCGTTATAAGGGCAAGTTTTCAGTGAAGCTTCTCCAGCACTAAGGCCGGGGCAGTAGTATTAGCATTAGCTGCTAACCACAATGCTAGCTCTTTCGCCATTCAGAGGGGAGTTCATTGGACTGTAGCCTGCAAAACGCTAGCTGATAATAGCGCCCTGGGTTACAGGAAAACTCATAGTTCCTCAGTGTAGCGCTAATGGGCACTGCTAACCGTGGCTAATCTTACTGTAAATAAACTGTAACACTTCAGGAGAAAAATCTGTGCAGATTAACAACATCAAGACACCATTATTCCTTACTAGTGTCACTTGACTGCTCCTTATGTATGAAAATAGACCAGAAAATAAACATTCGGTGATGTAAAAATACGATATTCTTTCGCTACACGACAGAAACATTAGGAAAAGATTTAATGATGGCGTCACTCATGGTTTGTAGAAAGCTCTACTTGAATTTCAGGGTTTCCTACCTGTAGTGTGGCCTGTTTCTCACTGCTTTTAGGAGATTTGATAGCTCCACTCTGCTGCTGTTGTTGCTGCTGCTGCTGCTGCTGTTTTTGCTGTTGTTGTTGATGATGGAGAAGAATCTGTCTTGCAACTTGTAGAGCCTAAAAGAGACGAGAGAAAAGCAAAGGTGAGGAAAACACAGAGAGAGAGAGAGAGAGAGAGAGAGAGAGGTCACGGAAATCATTTTTATGGTTTCAGTCTGCGTTCGTTTGGCTGGAGATGTCCCTCGAGAATAGCCCGACGGCTCTCAAACGCAACAGATGTAACCCAAAATGCGACAAACGACAAGGTGTTCCTGCCTCCCCGACAGATAACAAAACAAAAACTGTACAAAGCCTCCGTTTTTATCTTTTATTTTTACTTTTTTCTCTCTGTGTTTTCTCTATTTTTCCATCTCCTCCACATTGAAAAAAAACAAAATTTACATAGTTTCCTTTTCTGCAGTGCGGAGGACAATAATCAGTTGAGAAAACAGAGAGCTGGGGAAAGAGAGGGAAGAAAAACAAGCAGCTAAACTGATAGCAAACAATGAGAGAACTGAGAAACGTTCGGAAGATACAGTACAAACTCTCTGTTTTAGTAAACAGGGAAAAATTACAACTAAAACAAAGCAAAAACAAAAGAAAGCAAAAGGCCCATTAGCTCCTGTCTAATCTCTTTCTTTATCTATTGTTCTCTCGCTCTCTTTTTCTTATTACATTCTCTATGTCTCTCGCCCCTTCCTTCTCTTCTCTTCTCTTCTCTTCTCTTCTCTTCTCTTCTCTTCTCACCCTCCTCTCCTCTTTAATAAAAAGGTTTATTGCCGCTCCAAAGATCTGTTAAAGGACACGGCCTTCTGGGTGGAAAACAAAATACAGTACAGTCACATGTTTATTGCCCTGGCTACCCACTCTCTACCTCCCTCCACCTCCCTCCCTCCATCCCTCACTCCCTCCCTCCGTCTCTCCTGCAACAATAAATAATCAAACTTGCCATCCAGTACAAACAAAAGGCAGCGGCGGTGCTGGGAAAGGGAGAGGAAGAACTAAAAAGAAAAATAAATAAATAAATAAAAATGGAGAAGAAAGAAACGAGAGAGAGAGAGAAAGAAAAAGAGAGAGAGAGAAAGAGAGAGAGAAGGAAAAAAGCGCCACTGATACCAAGAAAAGTGAACGGCTCGTTCCCACAGAGAGCGTCTGGGGTAGATTCACACCTACACCAGAGCAACATCTGAGTAAATAACCAGCTTCATTCTTTCCATCGTTTGCACACACAACAGACACACACACATTCATATATACACACTCAACACACACACACACACAGACAACTCCCACGATTAAACAAATAGTCACTAAGAAAGGAAAAAAAGAAAAGAAATAGAAAAAAAAAAAGAAAAAGGAAAGGAGTGAAACCGAACCACCAGCACGGCACGGCCTCTCTTGTGAGCCGTTAGTTGACTTTTGTGTACTTTCGCTTGAGTGTGTGTTTGTGTATATGTATATGTATGTGTGTGTGTGTGTGTGTGTGTGTGGCTATTTTAAAGATAACAGATAATGGTCACTCTGGGCGCTGCAGTAAATCAGGACTGATGTGACGCCTGTGTTCAGGAAGCTCAGGAAATACATACTCCGACATAAAGAGCTCAAATCAACAGAACCCAAAATTCAGTGTATTTAACCCATACTCTAAAATCTAACTGATTTATACACTGAAGAAATACATAAGGAATCATGTAGTAACTTAAAAATGTTAAACAATCCAAAATACGTATTTGTACTTTATTCTGGGGAGCCGTTTGTTAACTTGCTGGTTGGTTTCTGAGGCTGATAACATTAATGAACTTATCCTGTACAACAGAGGAAACTCTTGGTGCTCTTCCTTCACCGGGGTGGTCCTTATGAGTGCCAGTTCCATCTTTATACTGGTTTGGTGGTTTGTGTCGATGCACTTGAGAATACATTCAAAATTGAACCCAATGAGAAGCTAAATGCTAATAAAATAAAGCTGCCTAAAGTTTTGACACTGAGCCCGACCCGGTTTTATTATTTATAGGACCATAGAAATAATTTATATTATTTATATTTTTTCTCCTACATAGTAAATGAATACTGAAATGATTCAGACTATGAAG
>NC_064412.1:2247500-2302500 GCF_023375975.1 Astyanax mexicanus | reverse complement strand
TATATTACATACAGTATGTTTGGCCAAGGGCTAATAAACATTGCTTCATTTGTAAATTTGAAACTAAACTAATTTTCTACTCATATCTTGAGTTTAATTCATTTTCTTTTACATTTTATTAAAAAACTAATAAAAAAAAGAGTAGCACTTTTTAAAAGAAATGTAACATAAGAAAGGTAAAGGGCAAATATTAACCATGTAAGCTGTTTATATTGCTTGCAATTTAGGTGAAGCGAGCATGTGTAAAGCATTTTAATGTAAAATTGCTTAATTTTGCTGAATTAAATACAAGTAACAAAGTAAACCAGTAACAAAAATATGAACACCACACAAGGGCTAAATTGTCATTTCATCTTCTCAAATCACATAATTTAAACAAAATGTATAGATCATATGAATCGAAAAATTGTTCTGAAATCGAAAATCGTTTCTGAATCGAATTCATGACCCCAAATATCACAATCAAAACTTGAATTATTAAGATATATTAGCATTTGATTAGTCTAATCAAATATCAGCCCTGTGAATATCTTACTCTGGGTAACTCTTCATATATCTATAGATATATAGAAGATTTAATAATGTATTGAGATTGAATTTAAACAAATGTTATAATGATTATTAATGACGGAATCAGTATCAGCTAACAATTAGTTAAGATATTATGTCATGTGTACTGTTAATTTATTGACCCTTACTGTAAAGTGTGGCCTTAATATAAGTTAGAAAACAACTGTAGAAGTGGAAACCAATGGAAATGAATGGAGAGACTATGCTCATGTCGATAAGATGATTTCACTGCATGTAATATATTTAGTGGTAAATGTTCCCTAGCATTGCTAAATATATGATATATAAGCAAAT
Source organism: Astyanax mexicanus (assembly GCF_023375975.1). Lineage (NCBI taxonomy): Eukaryota > Metazoa > Chordata > Actinopteri > Characiformes > Acestrorhamphidae > Astyanax > Astyanax mexicanus. Next base: position 2,301,636 of record NC_064412.1, on the reverse strand, counting down.
CTGATCACATTAGTAATATTTAAATAAACAGCTATTTCAGTTGACTTAAAGATGCTTTAGTCTATTTAAGTGAGTATTAATTTAAATAAACAAATAACTAAAATAAAAGTATTATTAGGTCCATAAATATGCATCGTTAATATATACATATAGACAGACTAGTGGTGCACTCATGTGCTTGTGTCACAATATTTATAATTATTAGATTATTAGATTTTGCTGACCTCAGTTGGACCACAACATAAATAAGACAATCTAAACATATAACATTATTGATATTTAAAGAATCAACCATTTTTCAAATTTTATCTGTGAGATTTTTAAATGAAATTAGAGAAATTATATCTGTATTATTGGGTTCATAAACACAAGTGTGGTTTAGTGCAGTACTGTAACAATGGCGACTGAATTAAACATATAAAAACCCTCAAAAAGACTCTAATTATTGCTAATGTTTTTTTACTGATACCAATAAAACTGCATCTCACAACCTCAGATGATATATCAGTTGAGCCCTAAGCTATATAAGCAAATCTGAACACATTACCAATATTTAAATGAGCAACTATTTGTATACCAGTTAGTTCAGAAAAACTGCTTTCGTGTATTTTTGAGAGTATTAATTGAAATCAGAAATAAAAATATCAATCATAAATCTACATTAGTTATATATTTTTCAGATATCCCAGCTCATAAGTACACCAATGGTGGACTAGTGTGGTTTAGTGCAGTATTGTAACACTGGTGACGGACTTATAGAAAATATAGAAACAAAGTTTTCGCTGATATCAATAAAACGGCATGTCATTAGGGTTTGGGCCTTAAGCTATATAAGCAAATCTGAACACATTATTAATGTTCAAAAAATATATTATTTATATACCAGTCCATTAAAGAGAAGTACTTTATATTATATTTATGAGAGCATTATTTGAAATAAAAATGTAAATAAATAAATAGATAAAAAGACCCATAAATCTGAACTGCATATATGTATATATATATATGTATATTCATATATATATATATACATATATATTCAAAAAATATATATAAAATATATATTCAAAAATAGAATATTTATTATTTATTTTATTTTATTTGCTAGTGGGTTTTTTTTCTGATAGCTATAAAACTGAAAACTGCAGGTTGCACATTTAAATGACATATAAGTTGAGCTTAGCTATATAAGCAAATCTTAACACTGTTAACATTATTAATATTTAAATAACAAACGATTTATATACCAGTCAGTTGAAGTAAAACAGTATATTTAATGAGAGTATTAATTAAGGTATCTAAATAATATAAATAAATCTACATTGGTTACTGCCCTCATTTAAATCTCTATATCAGGATATACACTAGGTGCCTATATTACATTATAATTATCACACTCAAACTCATTTCCATCTACTGCAGGTTGACTTTCCCCCAGAACACGTCTTTAGTGTGTGTCCAGATATCTCCCAGCATGCTCTGTGAACTGGAACACGGTGTTCTTGATACATAGATTAAAGATTACCACACAGGCACATTTACCTGCAGCTCTCTGCTGGGAAGTGCACTGTGTTTATTTACTCAGAAACTTTTATGACGTGTAAATGATGGCTGTATGATTTGTGCACGCTGCTGCAGACCGGGGTGGGGAAACGGAGGTATTTGAGTCAACAGGATGCAATTCAAGTTCAGGGCACTTACAGATTACGCCATCAGGTACACAGAGCTACTCTCGGTTCTTTAATTGCGTCACAGAGAGCGTCTACAAAGCGCCGCGATCACAGAGAGGTCGCATTCGCTGCTAACCAACAATAGGCTCCTCTAACCACAGAGATTCATCATCTGCACTGTAGAACATCATAGTTCAGCACGTTATACTGCTATACATTACACCGCATCTGTACGCTGCAATCTCAACCACAAGTCAACATCTGTCGCCAGGAAAATAAATAAATAAATGAATATAATAAATAAATAAATAAAAATAGAAATACAGCATAAAACATTTATCTAATGTCATAAAAAATGACACTATAATTTTTTTTAAAGACTTTTAAAGACAGTAATGCACAAACAAAACATATTATATACTGTACACTGTAAAAAAAGGATTTAAAAGGTCTCAATTTCATTGTATTTTTATTCATTTTAAAAAGTCTAGCTATAGACTCTAGTATGAATTAATGCTATGTGAGCTGTTTTTTTTTTATGAAAAACAAAAAGTGCTCCGGTGATCCGGTATAACACTGCTTTAGTCTGGTGGAGGAGTGGTTTGGCTAACAGCACTGCGACACCAGGAGGCAGCAAGATGGACAACACTTAAACAGATAGAAATGTTTTAAAATAAAGACATTTTTACACTAATAACAGTCTTTACAATGTCATATGTTACTTTACAACATGTGTAATAACCCTGCTAAGTGCAGTTCAGTAAGACTGACCTAGTCTTAGAGTCTCTGTAAAACACCAAATCCACCGGAGATCCTATTTAAACCTAGTAGTAGTACCTGGGTAGTTCAGGTCCAGCAAGTAAAAATACACCCTGCCCAGGCAGTCTAAACAAAACCCCGGGGTGGATTTTTACTTTTAACTAGTGTAACTAGTTCTAAACATACACCTACCTATCTCAATAGTACTTGGCTGGTGGTGTTTTTCCTCCATAGACTAATTCTAACCATTTGTTTCTTAGCTCTGAATTACTGGGTAAAGCATATAAACACTGATGTGTTATTCACACAAATAACACAGGAATGAACTGCATGCTGTTTCTAGGGCTGTTAGTTATCTCCTATCTGATGAGACGGCATCGCTGCCCGGCTTCAGCTCTGCCTGTGGACGGTCCTGCGCCGAGGTGGGCGGGGTCATGAATACTAATTCGCGACGTAAACGCAGTGCTTTTCCTGATCGACTAGTTTTTTCTGAATATTTTCTTTTACTAGCTGCTGCAGACAATGAGGAAGAGGTTGAGGAAGAGTTTCATCATGTGCAGCATCATAAACAACTCAGAACTTAGAGAGACCTACTGTATTTCACAAACGACAAGTAAAAGAGGATTTTAAGAGAACTTTTAATATATTTGAGGATCGCAGGAGGGTAAACACATTTCCTTACTTTTGTGCTCTGTTTAAATGCAGTGCAAAATTATGCAACCCTCTTTTCATTATCTCAATCTGAATTTATCAGATAAAACAGGCTAAATATCGGGCACAGTGGTTTTCAAGGTGAGTCCAGGCTTCTACAGAGCTTTTTTATTATATTTTTTTGTTGTTTTAAAAATCTAAAGCAACCACGAACGCCCCACTCCTCAACCCCTCTATCTTTTCCCTTCACTCACTAACTCTCTTTCTCTCTCACACACACATACACAGACACACACACACACACACTCGCTTGGAACCCGTCTTCTTTTGATCTGGCATTCAAAGATAGCGGTGGGTTTGATGGACGCGCTAGGCTAAAAGCGTCTCCAGACGCCGGAGCGATAAACTGCTGAGCGATGACGGACCAGAGCGATTTAAAGACGCGTATAAAGCGAATGAACAGCGTGTAGCCTGGACTTTACAATATCAGCATCAAGAGTTGTATTAGGAGGTAGTGATCAGATACAAAAACAGTTCAAAAGACTGATAAAGCTATCAGATTATTGGGGTTCAGAAGCAGAAAGATGGCGAGCCTCGCTTTGGGCTACAGGTGATGATAATCTAGGAATATACATAGATGACGTTGTGGTATAATGCATTAATCCTTTCAGAATCTGGATCCATTACAATAGACATCGTGTGTTTTCTTTATTTTTAAATGTTTTTGTTGCACAAAACACTATTAACACTATTTGAGAGCTGTTGTCTGTAAGAACAGACCAGGAACTAGCCAATGAACAAGTTTATAAACCAATGAAACAGTAGTATGGTCCCTCCCACTGCACTGGAAAAACAGTAAAACTAGAGCCACTGAGTAACAGCAAAGTAACAGCTAATACAACTTTTTAATCAAAGGTCAATGTTAAATATAAATAATATTACATAGGCTTTCAATGTAATGGAAACAAAAAAAAGCTAATAAATATTTTAGTTAAGTGGATTTATTTGCTATTTAGATTTGATAGTAGAATATTAGTCTTCATTTCTGTTTGCTTTCTTACAAAAACACAATTTTTCCATCAATGGAAATGGATACTTCAAGTCTAAAAGGTTTCAACACTGATGAAAGTGTATTTTAATAAAGGGGCTGTAGGCACACATTAAACCATAAACGTCATATAAACGTTATTATATGAAGACAAGTTTAGACATTATGATCAAGTGTTAGAAAATATAAGAACCCAAGAAATTCCTATTAAAACATGTGTAAAATATAATTCTAAAGTTCAATAGTTCTCATTTTGAACTGCTATATATACACAAACACACACGTTAGTGTATCTCAATTTTTTTTTTAATATCTTTGAAAAGTTACTTTATTTCAGTCAAAATGTGTCAATTTATTTCAAAAGTCAAAATGTGAAACTCATATATTATATGGATGTATTATAAAACACACAGAGTGATCTATTTTAAGTGTTTATTTCTTTTATTGTTGATGATTATGAAGCTTAAAGCCAATGAAAACCCAAAAATCAGTGTCTTAAAATATTATACTTTTGGCAGTGTGGGCAGTGTGCCAAGTCCTGCCGGAAAATGAAATCTGCATCTCTATAAAAGTTGCTATCAGCAGAGGGAAACTGTAAAACAAAACTGCACTGATTTTAGACTTGATAATAAAACACAGTGGATCAGAGCTAAAGGCTAAAGCTGTTGCCATGTGGGTCAGCCAGACATCGTCCTATACCAGTTTTTACTACAGTTTCTTTTGCTATCTTTCGATTTTGAATGATTTCATGTTATTCCTTGGACCTGAAGGGCTTAAAGGACACAAATAAAGAGAAGCATTCTAAAACTTTTGATGGGTAGTGTTTTTTTTTTTGTTTTTTTTTGGTGGAGACACTTATTTTTTTATTTTTTCTTCACTGGCCCTGCTGAGGTAAGTGTAGAGTCGTGTGTCCTGGCCTGTTTGAGCCTTGCGTGGAGACACTGCTTTACAGTGATTTGTGTGATGTGTACGGACACTGCTGTGTGTCTTGAGAATCCTTCATTAAAATTCCTCGTTAGGATTATTTGAAGCCAGAGCCACATCAATACACACACACACACTGCTACACACACACTCCTACACACACACACACTCCTACACACACACACTGCTAACACGCACATGCACCGAACCCTCCAGGTATTTCTGATTAGAAAACAGCCTCAAGGACCTGACAAGGCCCTGTCTTATCACTAACAAAGACAACACTGTTTGCTATTCTTGTCATTCACAATCCCTCTTTTATATTTCATCTCAAATATGTTCAAAGTTCACAGCTCCCGAGCCCCCCCGCCGCCTCCTGTGTTAACAGCTTTGCCTCAATAAACATGGCTTGGCATTATCTGCATCTGCTTTTCACACCGTATTAGCGCCGAGAATCAGCGCCGGAGCTGTAACAACTCGTTTCCCAGGGCAGTCTTCCAGTGATAAGAGAGAGAGAGAGAGAGAAAGAAAGAGAGATAGAGAAGAGAGAGAGAGTAGACGACTAGAGTGCTAGATGTCTTTATATGCGGCGTACACACTGTGGATTATTTACAGGCTTTGGGGTTCCCCGCTGTGCAAGCCTCCCTCCACCAGCTCCACAAATCCCTGTTCCAACATTCAGTGCACGGTAGGGGAGCAGTCCCTCAGCTCTCGGCCCTTTCGCGCCTTTCGCGCACCTTCTCGCTCTGGAGGCTTAGGGAAAATTCCAGAAACGGTTCGTGGCATGAGCTAGAACCTCCAAGATAAACAAATACGACCAATACAGACCATGCCACTGAATGACGGGGGGCTAAGAAACAAATAAACGAAGAAAAAGAAGCGAAAAAGTAAATTGATGCCTAAACCAGGAGTCGTCAAGAAAAAATTAAATTCTGTTTTGGAAAATGAAGTGTAATGGGATGACTAGTAGCTCTCCAGCCCAGAGGGTTGTTGAACCCAATTGCAGAACAGTTAGTTGATCTCAAAGCAGGTAAACCCAAGAAAAAGCTGACGTAGGATCAAACCAGAGTCATTAGGGTCGCTGTCCAATATACTTCCACCGCCCGGCTAGTAAATCGGGACACGTCCGTGAAAAAACGCCATTATAAGGAGATAAAAAGGAGGAAAAAGAAAACTGGCAGAAAATAAAGTCACGCAGAGTGCATCAGAGAGAGAGACAGGGGAGGAATGTAAACAAAAGCTCACCAGAGAAACATTTTATTTATTTATCAATGACTTTACTACTGCTTCTTCAAGTCCAATCAAGCTAATCTAAAGAGCTAAAAGGCTAAAGCTGTTGCCATGTGGGTCAGCCAAACATCCTCCTATAGCACTTACTCACCCAAATAAAAAGTTTTCAGGAAATCTTTGTAGATTAACATCCAGCACTTGTGTAATTTTGAAAGAAAATTAGAAATGAGACATGGTGACACCCCTGTTTCTTACTAGTGTCACATAATGCTTATAATATGGTGTGTCTTATGTATGAAAATAGACCAGAAAATAGACGTTCAATGATCGTGACCTTATAATTTGGCGCACCTTATAGCTGGTATAAAAAATTCAATTTGTCTTTTAGTTCCTGTAATTTGTAAATGCTTGGGTGTATGAAAATTAGGGTAAATCCCAATGTATTACCAAGTAAAAGTGAAGTTTGGTTGACTGATTCATTGATTAATTGATTTCTACACACAAAAAAAAAAACGATGACATTTTGATATGTAAAAGAGACAACACTAAACTATCAAAGGCCCCTTCTGTCATCTTATAAACTGAAATCACAGGACATGAAATCGGATACGTCCTCGTTTGATGCGACTCGTCCCTGACCAGAACTTCTTCATCTCTTTATCTCCTCCATCCACTGCAGAGCTCATCTCAATAGCAGCCCAGACTTTGAACGTGAAATGGATCCAAAATAATTGAGCATGTAATTGGAGGAGTATGTGCAGGCAGGTGAAACCGGACCCCGCCGGTCATTTTGGAGCTGAGAGATGTTTAAACAGTGGTGAGGGACGCGGCCGGAGAGACGCCGGCTCTCTAAACCCTGCGTTCTGAAGCAGAGCTACAGGTAAAGTTGGCGTTTGGTGAATAATTCTCACCCTGAGCAAACCCTGCAAGCTTCTACAATCAGTCTCTGCAGGATTGAGGACATAAGCTGTAAATGTCAAGGTTGGGTCGACTTTCTGAGAAAGAAAGACACTTTTCAGAGCCAGGAAAGTTTTATATATTTTTTTCACTATCAAATTATCAAGACCGGTTGAAGAACTTATGGTATGAACCTTGGGATGCTCTGGGTTCCACCAGTGGTAGAGGTACCACAGTTTAAGAACCTCTGCTCTAAAAGAACCACTTTGAATCTCTTCATCTAAATATAATAACTGAAAAAGTTTTACTTTTATCTATTTATACTCATTTTCTAAAGACAGAAAGACAGACAGAAAGACAGACAGACAGAGAGACAGAAAGAGAGAGAGAGATAGAGAGAGACAGAGAGAGAGAAAGATAGAGAGACAAAGATAGACAGCGAGGCAGACAGACAAAGATTGAGAAGGAAAGATAGATAAATAGAAAGAAAGACAGATAGACAGACAGACATATAGATAGTCAGACAGATAGATAGATAGATAGATAGATAGATAGATAGATAGATAGATAGATAGATAGATAGATAGATAGATAGATAGATAGATAGATAGATAGATAGACAAAGATTGAGAGGCAAGGATAGATAAATAGAGACAAAGACAGATAGACAGACAGACAGACATATAGATAGTCAGACAGATAGAGAGACAGACACAGACAGACAGACAGACAGACAGACAGATAAACAGACAGACTTATAGATAGACAGACAAAGATAGAGACAGACAGACAGACATACAGATAGATAGATAGATAGATAGATAGATAGATAGATAGATAGATAGATAGATAGATAGATAGATAGATAGATAGATAGATAGATAGATAGATAGATAGATAGTATTAAGCTTCTTGTCTCACGTATGTCTATATCTATGGCCTTGTTTAGTTATTTATTTTTTTTATATATTTTATTATGTATCATTTTTAGTTGTATTTTAGTCAACTATGACTTTACACTTTTTTCCCCCGTCATTTTGGTAAAGAGAGTAAATCAATTTTAATTCTCTGTATGTCCTGTACATGTACTAGACTTGACAATTCTATTTAAACGCTTTAAAAATGTGGATTTAATGGCTCTTTATCAAATAAAGAGTTCTTCACGCACACATCTCTTCTCTTCTACTTTGTAGCACATTTATAAAGCGAGTATAAACATTTTTTTCCCCAAATAAAGGCTTGAGGAACTACGTCGAGAAAGGTGTGGAGAATATTTTAATGTTTTATTGGAAATTATGAAATATGGAAAGTGACAAAGCACTGTGAGGTGTATAGTACCAGTCAAATACTTGAATACACTCTAAATTAAGTGCTTTTCTTTTTTTTTTTTAGAGTAAAATTGTTCAACCCTTATTATAGCAGGAACTACTCAATAAAATAATAATAAAAAAAAGTCAGTCGATTCAAAAAGAAAAATTTCAAGAACTAAAGTATCCTCAAGTGCATTCACCGCAAAGACTCACAAAAACTTGAAATGATGATGGAACTGGCACTCATCAGGACTGCCCCAGAAAAGGAAAAAAAAAAAAAAAGTTCATCAGAGTGAGTTACCAGCCTCAGAAACTGCAAGTAAACAGCTTTTCAGATAAGAGCACCTAAATGCCTTTTTTTTTTTTTTTACAGATTATTTTGGTGGTTTTGTATTTTAACACTTTTAAGTTATGAAATGATTCACTATTAATTTACAATGTAGGAAAAACAACATTTCTTTCGATATCGTATTTTCCAAGGCCACTGGAAAACCTAGACAACAGTGATACACACTTATATTCACACACATTATACATATTAGACTGTTTTCATCACTGGATTTGTGCTATAGCTTTTTATTTTTTTTTTGACCACCCATGTATTAAAACCCCTCATTCCTATCAAAAGACAGTAGTGGGAGGTACCAGCTAGAGAGGCCTTGAATGTGTATATACAGCGGTACTTATATAGAGTAATGGAATCCGCTTACAATAAGTGCCATTTTAATTGAAACATGTACGAGTCAGAGATGTTCTCTCTTTCTCTTTCTCTTTCTCTCTCTCTCTCTCTCTCTCTCTCTCTCTCTCTCTCTCTCTCTCTCTCTGTGGTGTGAATGGCTGAGCGCTGAGGATCGTAGGTATTTATATTAATTGAGTTTTTCTTTTTTTTCTCGCCCTTCTTCTTCTTCAGCTCATTTTCACGATGCGCCGTTATCTGCAATGCAAAATAGGGTCGGATTTTTCAGTAAGTATATAATTAATGCTATTTCCAAAAAGCCCTCTTCACATGGAAAACAGGCGCCCGTGCCGAAACCCCGTGATTTACGGGCTCGCGGAAAACCGCTCTTCATCCACTGTTTAGATTTCCCGACTAATTCGTGTAGAATACATAAATAAATCAATGGTTTATACCCACTCCAGACCATTACACCACCTCCCCTAAGCTGCACTTTTCAACTGATCTATTAATATTTATGACAACACCAAACATTTCAGATCGCCACGTTTAAACAATATAAAGTTCAGTGCGCAATTACGTAAGCTGTGAGCCGAGTTCAGTTAAAAACAGACGCTGCCCTAAATAGCGAGCAATATTCAGATCTGACAAATGGTTTTCTCCGGGACGGAGGGAAAAAAAAAAAAAAAAAACGCAAGAGAAACAAAGTGATAATGATGGAGAGAGAAAAGAGAGAAAGAGAGAGAGAGAGAGAGAGAGAAAGAGAAGTCTATAAAGGTGTTGGAGATGTGCAGATTTACAAAGAGTCAAAGATAAAATCTGTACATTTATGGTTTGAAGAGTAACCAACAACCAAACAACCAATTATCAGAGCTGTTGCACAAATATTGTTCATATATCCAATACAACTGTCTGGAATGTCCTGAAGAAGAAAGTCGTCACTGGTGTACTGTGTAAGTATCAGATGCTAAACATGTAGACCAAGGTAAACCAAAGCAAGATAATAATGCAAAAATGGTTTAAATAGGAAAATCTCCAAACTTACAACAATATATTGCATGCATTTCACCTGCCCTCCCCAAAACAAACAACAACTATAAGAGGCTGTGGTAAAAGCATGGAAAAGAATCACAAAAAAGAAAAAAATGCAAAAGAGTTTGTGATTCCAGTGAGTCACAAAGGCTTGATGCATCTAAATCTATATAATATATAAGTAAAATGAAGGATGGATTTAGACAAAAAGGTGTGTATCTGGACCTGATCCAGGTGTAAATACCTGGAAATCATAATATATATTTGTTTCATATTCATATTTTAATATCAAACCCAAATGGTTTCAGTCTACAGCAGAAACTGCAGGGATTTTCTTTGTTCTTGTTTTTTTTTTTTTTTTGCAAAAGTTCCAAAAGTACAAAAGTTAAAAATAAAGTTGCTAATATGGGTTCTGTAAGTACTTTAAGACACTGAAGAACTACATATGTAACAGGCGTGTAAAGACGTCAGAGAGCTATCTATGAAAAAAGTGAAAACCAGCAACTATCAGATCTATTGCACAAGTATTGGCCATAGCTAATACAACCGTTTGGAATGTCCTGAAGAAGAAAGTCGTCACTGGTGTACTGTGTAAGTATCAGAGGCTAAACCTGTAGACCAAGGAAAATCAAAGTAAGATAATAATGCAAAAAAGGTTTAATTTGGATTTTTTTTTTTTCTTTTTTTTTTTTTTTTAAACTGTGTTATTGATTTGGATTTCATAAAAAGAAAAAAAAAAACAAATTAGAGATGTCCCAAGTCTCTCGGAAGTATAAATAGAGAGAGAGAGAAGTGCATAAAGGATAAAAAAATGAGTAAGTTGTAAAGGTGGGGGCGGAGGAGTGAGGGACTGAGGATGCCGATAGAGGGATGGAAAAAAAAAAGAAGAAAGATTGTTAAGGAAGTGTAAACAGGGGGGTGTTGGGCCGGGCCTGGTACGGATGGATGACCTTCACAGGTCAGAGGTCAGCTCAGCTATGCTGTTCGTCGGCCGAAGCTTGGCGAAACGTTGGGTTCGTTTGTTTGGATTCCTCAGAGTGTTGGATGGACAGAAGCTTAACAACAGATAGTGAAGAGAAAAGCACTGGATGTGGAAAAAGTATTAAAACAGTGAGAAACAATCCAAGTAGTTCTGTTTTAAAGTGAAAATAATTGTGTTTAATATTAAAAGGCGAATAAACATCTGGATTTGATAGTGTGTCCTGTCACATTGATTAATCAAACTATATAAAACCTGGGCAGACAGTACATTTATAGTTAAAAGAGTAACCAACATGAAAACAAGAGAGATATCTATGAAAAAGTTAAAAACAAACCAATTGTGCAGTTGAGAGAATATATATATATATATATATATATATATATATATATATATATATAAAAGAGAACGAAAAATCCATTGCACCAATATTGGTCAAAGCCAATACAACCGATTGAAATGTCCTAAAGAAGAAAGTCATCACTGGTGTATTAAATCAGATCAGTATCAGATGTTGAACAAAGTAGGAGTGGGTGATATGACCCTAAAATAATATCACGATATTTCATAGTATTTCTGTGATAACGATACTCTTGCCGATATAAAAAAAAACAATGAATTAAAAAAATAAAAAAAATAAAAAATAAAAAAATCAAGAATATACACTACTGCAACAAAATGAAAATTTAATTTTATCATTGCATACGATATGATATGGCACAGCCCTAACTGAGATATTAAAAGATACAAGAATTTTATCAGATTTGTAACAGAAGTCAATGATCTAAAAAAGGGCAGTCATGATACTAATAATAATAATGCACTCCAAATATCTGCATATATCCAGGATTAAAGTAAAATAAATGATACTGGACAGATATAATCTGTCTCTAGTAGATATATAATGGGAAATAATGAGAACAGTGTGAATTTTTCTTTAAGATAGAAACAGTAAAACCCTGATGTGATAATAATAATAATAATAATAATAATAATAATAATAATAATAATAGTAAGACAGAATTGACGTAGCTATATCAAGTAAAACGATAGGTACATTAAAAAAAAAAGAAATGTATTAGATCCAGATGTAAATACCTGAAAAAAAGATATTTTGTCTTATATTCATATTTTAATGTCAAACCCATTTGATTTCAGTTTACAGAAGAAACCCCATGAAGTATAGGGCTTCCATAGTTACTTTAAAGCTTTTAAAGTTGAGAAGTCCAAAAGATAAGATCATTATAATGTGTTAGTAATTTGGATTTTATAAAATTAGACCAACACTAAAATTATATTGTTATCAAGGACATGCTTGGATTTGATTAATATAATATTAATATAAGCTACACTTCTTCTATTTTCAATTTTTTCCCATTTTTTCTTAATTAAGCTAGGCTTATTGTGATGCTCCAACACCAGGAGGATTAAGAACACTAGCACACGCCTGCTCCGATACATGTGAAGTCAGACTCCGCCTCTTTTTGAACTGCTGCTTATGCTGTAGCATTACAGAGTAGCATCAGAGCGCTAACGCTCAGAGGAAAGCGTCGCTGCGAGGAAAGCGCAGCGACTTGGTTCTGATACATCAGCTCACAGATGCAGCCTTGTGCTGATCCACATCACCCTAGGAGTGATGAGGGGAAAGAGAGAGCTCCATTGACTGTACTGTACCCACCCAGAGAGAGAGAGAGAGCAAGACTAACTGTGCTCTCTCGGGGCTCCGGCAGCTGATGGCAAGCTGCAATGACCGGGATTCGAACAATCAGGATGAACAGGTTCTATTCTTTTAAAACATGCAATATCTTTCCATATAGATTTTTTGCATATAGTACCGTATGTGCTGCCAAAACCCCAGCACAATATCACATTCTGAAATCTGTGCATCGTTACGCTACCATACAGAACTTTAGCTAAACGAAAATGCTTTAACTGATCAGCTAACCTGCAGATTTAGGCGGGAAAGTACAATAAAAGATCCACATTTATTATACTCACAATAAAAAGCACTGATACGCTTCCTTTAAAGCTCCAGCAAACAACGAGCTACACTAAAGCTCCGGCGTACAGTAGCATCACCTCCTCTAACTTACTCTAATCTTCTAACAAATGAGCCGATCCGTTTCGCCACGCCGCTACATCTCGTCTGTTGCAGCCGTTATTGAATCGGGATGGTGTTTATTAATTCTTTACTGGGCTGTAAAGGCATAAACATCCTCCCGGCGAACACGCCGAGCTGTCAGCGACATATTGTCTCCCTCGCCCCGGCCCTCTCTTCCACGTCAATTACGCCTTTCTAGTTGGGAGGCGCTGGCTGATGAATCGGCCGTAAAACCCGCTCACATTAATACTCCATTGTGCATCTGCTGCTGACAGTAATTAAAGAAGTAAATGACTCATAAGAAGGGACGCATTAGCTGCAGGGATGGAGGGAATAAAGAAGAGAGGAGTGCAGGAAGTGGAGGCCGGTGTTTTTTGTTTTTTTTATGATCTGTAAGAGAACCAGGGTTTAAGTGTTGGGAGTCATTGGTGGTTGTGGTTTAAAGTTGGGTTAAAGGGTTAAGAGTCATTTATATTTACGCTACATGATAAGTTTACATGTTAGGTTTACATGTTAGGTTTACATGTTAGGTTTACATGTTAGGTTTACATGCTAGGTTTACATGTTAGGTTTACATGTTAGGTTTACATGTTAAGTTTACATGTTAGGTTTACATGTTAAGTTTACATGCTAGGTTTACATGTTAGGTTTACAAGATAGGTTTACATGTTAGGTTTACATGTTAGGTTTACAAGATAGGTTTACATGTTAAGTTTACATGTTAGGTTTACATGTTAGGTTTACATGTTAGGTTTACATGTTAGGTTTACATGTTAAGTTTACATGCTAGGTTTACATGTTAGGTTTACATGTTAGGTTTACAAGATAGGTTTACATGTTAAGTTTACATGTTAGGTTTACATGTTAGGTTTACAAGATAGGTTTACATGTTAGGTTTACATGTTAGGTTTACATGTTAGGTTTACATGTTAGGTTTAAATGTTAGGTTTACATGTTAGGTTTACATGTTAGGTTTACATGTTAGGTTTACATGTTAGGTTTACATGTTAGTTTTACATGTTAGGTTTACAAGATAGGTTTACAAGATAGGTTTACATGTTAGGTTTACATGTTAGGTTTACATGTTAGGTTTACATGTTAGGTTTACATGTTAGGTTTACAAGATAGGTTTACATGTTAGGTTTACATGTTAGGTTTACAAGATAGGTTTACATGTTAAGTTTACATGTTAGGTTTACATGTTAGGTTTACATGTTAGGTTTACAAGATAGGTTTACATGTTAGGTTTACATGTTAGGTTTACAAGATAGGTTTACATGTTAGGTTTACATGTTAAGTTTACATGTTAAGTTTACATGTTAGGTTTACATGTTAGGTTTACATGTTAGGTTTACAAGATAGGTTTACATGTTAAGTTTACATGATAGGTTTACAAGATAAGTTTACATGTTAGGTTTACATGTTAGGTTTACAAGATAGGTTTACATGTTAGGTTTACATGTTAGGTTTACATGTTAGGTTTACATGTTAGGTTTACATGTTAGGTTTACAAGATAAGTTTACATGTTAGGTTTAAATGTTAGGTTTACATGTTAGGTTTACATGTTAGGTTTACATGTTAGGTTTACATGTTAGGTTTACATGTTAGGTTTACAAGATAGGTTTACAAGATAGGTTTACATGTTAGGTTTACATGTTAGGTTTACAAGATAGGTTTACATGTTAGGTTTACATGCTAGGTTTACATGTTAGGTTTACAAGATAGGTTTACAAGATAGGTTTACATGTTAAGTTTACATGTTAGGTTTACATTTTCCCCAGTGTTATTTTTTTTTTATTGATACACTTTATAATAACTTTTATTAATATATTTGTAACTAATGATCAGTAGATGTGAACAAAGCAGTAGTTTATCAGAATTTGAATATTAACAAATGCTCACACACGACATTTATTTAACAGTATTGATATTCATATTAAAAATGTAATGTTGCATTAATAAATTGCTAGTAAATGTGAATTTTAAACTGGGCAAATGTTTAACAATTACAGTTCATTAGTATTTATTAATAATTAATTAATGGTATATTAATGAAAGTAATTATAAAGTGTTGCCTTTTTATTTTTATTTTGACAACCAATTTTGATTTAGTTCTAGTCTTAAAACTAATCCTATCTGGATGTGATTAGTTTCTCAGGGTCTTCTTTCTCTTTTATGAAGGTTTTTTTATCCTCTGTGATTTTATTCCCGTCCAGAACGATCATGTAGGTGTTTTTCTCAGACGTCCTCTGAGAAAATTACAGGCTGAATTATCTACTGTTTTTCTCTGAACTCCGTGCTCCTCCGGTAGTTTTAGTCCCGTCCGGACGCACATCTCTGAGTTTCGTCTCCTCGCCTTTAATAAAATAGATATTTGTCCACTGCCGCGCACCGTAATTACACTTTGGTCACGCCACGGTTTCCACGGAGATCCACGTACTGTAAACACAACAGCGAGTGGAAATGGAGGAGCTACTGAACGCTACTGATGTCATGTGACCGCTAAAACTCACAGCCTAAAAGACTCACTGACCCTTCTGTTTTTTTTTTTTTTTTCAATTGCAGTACAGATTAGTTTTATTTAAATTGTTTGTCACGATTTTTATTTATTTATTTACTTTTTCATTTTTTCCAAGTTTAGTGAAGTTATTATCTAAAATATTTAGTTAAATGTATGTATTTTTTATGGTTTTACTACTAAAAAAAAAACATACTAAATACTTTATGGTATTGTGTTAACTTATATCAAGACTAAATTTTTTTATTTTTTATTTTTTTACATTTAAATTATAGTTCATTTGCTTTTTAAGGTTAGCATAAATAAACATGCTAAATCTGCATCCATTTTTTAGAAATGTGGTTTAAAATTAATAAGGGAAATTATAATGCAACAAAGCAGACGCCACACAGACATACATTTTTACTGCCCATCCTGTTTACTCCTAAACACGCGACGCCCGGGGATAACCGCTAACGTACGCTCTGCCGATTTCTGTCAACGCTCTATAATGCAGGAGAAGCGGAAAACTGAGCCGGGTATTCAGATGAAGCTCAGGATATGGAAGGAAAAGCGTCTTTTTTCATTGTTATTGCATCTTTGTTTGAGGAGTTGCATCAGTTTTTTTTTTTTTTTTTTTTTTGGTGAGAACAAAAGTTTTTTTTTTTTTTTTTTTCCTCCTGCTTAGGAAGGGTGCTTTCAAACACAACCCGGGCTGAGTGATATGAGGGGAATTATTAAGTGTGAAACCTGGACCTCTCTCCCTGTACGGATTAGTCAGATCCCCCCCCTCCGTTGATACTCTGCGAGCGGCCGGCCGGTCTGAGAGTTTGCGGGGAGCGTTTAGTAAACCTGGCACATCCTTTGATTGGAGTGGCTTTGAATGTAGATGCAATGAGGGAATGAGGGGGCAATCAAAGACTTCAAACATGCTTTAAAGAACGAGAACTCGCTCGCCGAGAGGACTAGAGGTCCGACTCTCAGCGTTAAAAAACTCACTTCACTCTTCAATCTGATCGCCGGCCGAGTTTAGAGTCCGCTGCTTTTTTTTTTTTTTTTTTTTTTTTTTACACTTCGTACAAAATCCTGTGTCAAAAAGGTGACAAACGGGGTTATTAGGAGTGGAAGTTATTCTTTACAGCACTGAGGAAAAGGAAAAGAGAAGAGAACTTATGGTGGTGCTGCATACTGTACTAGTGCATCTCTTAAAAGAAATAAATAAATAAATAATTAGAAATCATTGAAAAGTTACTTTGTGTCAGTATTTCACTTTTAACTTTTTAAAATTCAGATGTATTGTTACACACAGAGAGTGACTCTGTCGTGTATGTTTTTTGTGTGTTTTTGTTTTTTGTTGTTGTTATTTGTGTGCTGTTGGACAAATGAATTTCCCCATTGGGGATTAATACAGTATCTATCTATCTATCTATCTATCTATCTATCTATCTATCTATCTATCTATCTATCTATCTATCTATCTATCTATCTATCTATCTATCTATCTATCTATCTATCTATCTATCTATCTATCTATCTATCTATCTATCTATCTATCTATCTATCTATCTATCTATCTATCTATCTATCTATTTTAAGCACTGCGGATTTCATTTTCCAGCAGAACTTAAAACAAGACACTACCAAAAGTATCAACTGGTCTAATACATGATTCATTACTTTTGAGATGCACTAGGAGAACCAAAAAAAAAAAAATACAAGTTCTCAAACACAGACAGAAAAAAATAACTTTTACGATTAAAATTAAACAGTACTTTAGAGTTTCTGTCTCTATAAAACATTTGCTTTTGAAAATGACTCTAACTTGTGAATGTAGGTATTCCTGAAATACTAGTTGACTTATAACATGTTTGCTTTATTTATTTATTAGATTATTTATGTGTTTATGTATTATTTACCCTCACCTACTCTACCTTTTCTATTTATCTTTGGTTTTCATTGGTTATTTATTGAAATAAAAGTAATTCTTTTTTATAATGCCATTGGTATAACTTTAAAATATAGGATATTATCTAACAGTACTCAACTACTAATGATCAACTGACACTAGTTAAGACATTATGGTAACATTTATAAAGTATTATAAACATGGCTAGAAATGTTTATAAACATGTACAAAACATAGTAGCTGTGATTAATATTTATTAAGGAGTCTCCTCCTGGATGTAAGTAAGTAAATGATGTGGGGTTGGTTGGTTGATGCTGCAGTTGGTCTGCAGGTTTAGGTTCAGCAACAGTATGTGCTGAAAGAATGAGGTCAGCTGACTACCTGAATATAGACCAGGTTATTCCATCCATGGATTTACTGTAATTGGAATGGAAGAACTGTAATTCTTATATATATATATATATCAAACGAGTGCTGGATGTTAATCTACACAGATTTGTCTCCTAAAAACTGTTTATTTGGGTTAGTAAAGTGCTTCCATTTATTTACAGTAAGCTTAGATTTCCAACATTTTGTCTAAAGGTGAGTTTTAGCGCTTAGCCGATAACCGTAGCACTAGCTGGATGTAAATGCCACCCGATAGCACTAGACTGAGGAACCCTGAGTGTTCTGGTAACCCAGAGCGATATTAGCTAACAGTATCTTATTTTAACATGATAAACACACAGAAAGAGGTAGCGCTGTGGTTAGCGGCTAATGCTAATGGTTATACTGCTCCAGCCTTAGTGCTGGAGAAACTTTAAACATTAAAAACTCACCATTATAACACATGCCGTACTTCAGCAGAGCGGCTTTACTGCTTCTTAACACCCGACTGGTAGAATTTATACATAAGGAACACCGGATTATAAGGAGCACTGTTGATTTTTGGGGAAATTAAAGGATTTTAAATGTGCCTTAAAGTCCAAAAAAGATGGTATTTCTTTAGATGAATGTCAGGTAAATATAAACTGGCATCTACAAAGCTTCCATACTGGACTCCACCAAAAAAACAAATACTTTTATCACTCAGAAAGATGACCGTCGCAACCGTTGGGCGAAGCACCTGCTACGAAACGAAGACTCGCCAACAAACAAACCCACACAGCGGCATTCCATCAGTTCCTACGTTATCTCCATGATAGGTTTCATGGACCAATCCGACCTAGTCCATCATCCACAATGTTCATGTGTGTGTGTGTTGCGTTTGGAAGAAGAACAGACGGGATCGGCGGTGGCGGCGGGATCCCCTGGACGTTATACGGCATTAGCTCAGAGCCAGAATATCTCGATATGTCGTGGCCAGAGCGATTGGCCACGCTTCGGGATTGAGTTGCAAAGGGGGAGCGGCGGCTCCATGGGAATAACAGCTTCTGCTCGAGTCATTCCAACCTGGGTAATGCGATCCCATGGAGAAAGAGAGAGAGGGAGAGCGGGGAAAGAATAAAAAATAAAATAACAAAAAAATAGATTGCTTTTGTCTTAAACCAGACTGATCTCTAAGAATGAAATGGCCTGAGGAACGTTACTCTACTCTTCTCTCCTCAACAAATATCCAAGAACAATGAGGAAAAAACAAAAATATGATGCTTTTATACATACTTTAACTTTTTTTGTTGTTTTTTAGTGCTGGAGAAACTTCACTAAAAACTCACCCTTATTACGAACGCTGTACTTCAGCGTAGTGACTGGTAAAATTCATATATAAGGAGCATCGGATTATAAGACACTGTCGATTTTTGGGAGAATTAAAGGATTTTAAGTGCAACTTATTGCCCAAAACATACGGTATTTCTTTAGATAAACTGACATCTACAAAGGTTCCACACTAGAATTCCTAAAAAACTAATATCTGTAACAATCAAAAAGAAGAACTATAATTCTTAATAAAAACATTTTCTTTCCTTCTCTCTTCAAACAGAGTGATTTATGTCCTGAAAACTGTTTATTTGGGCGAGTAAAGTGCTTTCATCTATTTACAGTAAGCTTAGATTTCCAATATTTTTTCTAAAGGTGTGTTTTAGCGGTTAGCTGGTAGCTGGATGTAGACTGAGGAACCCTGAGAGTTCCGGTAACCCAAAGAGCTATCAGCAAACGATTCGACCCACGTATCTTATTTTAACATGATGAAAGGAAACAGAAAAAGAAAGAGCTAGTGCTGTGATTAGCGGCTAATGCTAATGCTGCTGCATCCAGCCTTAGTGCTGGAGAAACTTCACCCTTATAAACTCTTTACTTCAGTGGAGTGGCTCACTGTGTTTGTTTGGGAAAATCAAAGTGTTAAAATAAAATTTAAAGTATGCCTTATATTCTAAAAAAAATACAGTATTTATTTAGATGAAGTGGCATCTACAAAGCTTCCACACAAGTATAAAACAAATTATTTTATCACTCAGAAAGATGACAGTCACAACCATTGAGCGAAGCACCTGCAACGAAACGAAGATCTCTAAGAATGAAACAGCCTAAAGGAACGTTACTCTACTCTTCTCAACAAATATCCAAGAAGAATAAGAAAAAAACAAAAACGCTCCTCCCCGAAATCATCTCCCGTATGAAAAATCCCAATATCAGGCTCCTAACTTCTGATTCTTCTGACTTTTTCTGTTGCATCAGAATCATAAAAGGAAAAGTCCAGAAAAGCATGAGCTCGCTTCCTGCATCCAACGCTGAACAGCAATCAGCATGCAGGCGAGTCAGAACACCTTCGATTAGAGCCGAGGCGCCGGCTGACGTCTCCTCCGGAGCTGTAGGCCTCAATAAGCGTCCGCACAGCAAATTAAGTTACGTGGCGAAGCTTAAAGGCGCGTGAGAAGCGTTACAGGCTTGATTTTGTTTGCTTGGTGATAAACGCTTCCATTAAACTCACGTTCTATTCCCTTCTGTTTGCAAAAGCAGCCAAATTCCAGATTATGTAAATTCCTACCTGCTACTCGATGTTAAATTTAACGTCCGGTAGATGATCCCACTTTATGCAGGGGTATAAAAGCACGAATCAGCATTATAGTTTATCTATGCAAATGGGCGCATTAGGTTTGCAAACTCCCCATCAGTCACATCCCATCTTATTTACAGGACTGTGCAGTTTTTCAGAAACTGTAAGCATATACACAGCACTTTATCTGAGTTTATTTAGGGGTTTAATAATTTTAACAGCATTAGAACACAAATTAAATACAAATCAATAGAAAAAAACTCAATTGTGGTTGTTGTAGGGCTGGTTCCTATTATAAAATGTATAGAACAAACTAAAAATACATTATTAACTTTGATATTTTGACATGTGACATCATATGGCTAGGATTAATCCCTGTCTGGGAATCCAACTCTATATAACTTTAGAATAAACCTACATAAACAAAGTTAATAAGAGTTTATACCTGTAATTAACCCTATATAACAAAAGAATACTAAACCCAAATAAACCAACATACCATTTGTTATATTGATTATTTAGTTGTAGCATTCTAATGTTATATAGAGTTAATTACAGGTAGACACTCTCACTGATCACTGACCTCATGTTTATTTAATGTATTATTTTATGTTAATCACTTTCTCCCCCAACATAAATAAAAATGCATAAAAAAAATTAAGGTCAGTAAATCCAAAACATTTTGAGTTCAACTTTAAAAGTATACCCAAGTGTAGTCACAAAGACCATCAAAAAGGTTACAATGATGAAACTGGCACTCATCAGGACCACCCAAAGAAAAGGAAGAGCAAGAGCCACCTAAATGCTTTACATGTTTTATGTTTATTTGGGTTTAGTATTCTAATGTTATATAGAGTTAATTACAGGTAGACACTCTTAATAACCAGTGACTTTATGTTTATTTCATGTACTATTTTAATCCTCTTCTTTGTTTTGTTTTTTTCTTTTCCTTTATTTTCTCCGTTTCTCTAAAGGTCAGTCAATCTGAAACTTTAAGTTCAACTTTCCTTAAAAGTGTTCTCAACTGCTGTCGCAAACACCATAAAAATCGTTATAATGATTGAAATGGCACTCATCAGGACCACCCCCAAAAAAAAAGAAAGCCACCCCCCAAAAAAAGGGAGAGCAAAAGCCACCTAAATGCTTTGCGTGTTAAATACTATATATAGTTGTTTACAGGTAGACACTATCAATCCTTGCAAAGACCAAAAACATTATAATGATGGAAGTGGCACTCATCAGGACCGGGCCCAGGAAAGGAAGAGCGAGAGCCACCTAAATTGGTTTGTTTAACTCTTTGTTTTAAGTAACTACATGGTCCTTTATATATGTGTGTTCCTTCATAGTCTGACAGATCACTTTGCGTATTCTTGTAGTGTAAAAAAAAAAATATAATAAAATAAATAAATAAATAAATAAAAACGTGCTTCAGTGCCATGTGCTTTACCCTCTCCCTGCCCTTCTCTCTCTCCATCCCAGGGAAAGAGAAAGAGCCGTACTCACGGCGAACGAGACAAACACAAAGTGAGCAGCAGGCAGCTGGAGGAAGAAAAAGGAGAAGAAGAAGAAGAAGAAGAAGCAGAAAAAAAGAGAGAAAAAAGAGAAAGAGCAGAGCCCCGAACAACAAGCTCGGCAGGAAGCAAGGGCACGGCGTCTATGGAGCGGAGAGAAGGCGAAATGACAGACTGCTGTTCACCTCCATTAGCTGCTGGGTGAGGAGAGGGGGAAGAAGAGAGAGAGAGAGAGAGAGAGAGAGAGAGAGGAGCATCCAGGAGCGTACGACCTGTGAAGAATCGGAGAGATCTCTTTAAAGCCGGGCTCGGGCACTGCCGCATTAATTCTAGGGGAACCGTAATCTCTCAAGCAAATCAAATTACTCTCATTAACTGGGCTAGAAAACTGCCTCGGTAATAAGTGTGTATAAAAAAAGTATTTATTACCAATAATCACCCGCTTAAAATGAAGCAACGCAGCCGACGGGTTTTATTTTTTTGCTGATTAAGTGTAAAAATGAGAAACAGGAAAGGGCGTTTGCAGACACACACCCTTATAGTGCCACACACACACTTTAACACACATTAATACACACATTTACACACACACATTTATACACACACAGAAAGGCACAGTGGAGCGGCATAGAGCAGAGGTGTATCCGGCAGGATGACGCAGTGATTAAGGGTAAAAGAATAGGGGCCATATAAGATTTAAGGAGGTTTTTGTGCGGGCGAGCGTGGCGCGACTAAAGCACAGCCAGCCAATCACGGTGAGGCGCAGGCCGCCGTCTAGTTAACACAGCAGAAACGTGCCGACAGCATCTCGGGGTAATTTCCTTAAAAATAATTACACACAAGTTGGAACTATTTAGTAAATAAAACAAGAATATGTTGAATAATCAAATATATTTCAGATTTTCTCAGTCAACTGAATGAGGTAGAGTCACCTGGAATTCAGGCTTTCAGTTAACAGCTGTGCTTTATCGAGATTTATCACATCGTAATGTAAAGTTTGAGAGCATAATTTGTAAGGTAGTGAAGAAGTATACAGTTAAAGAGTTGGTATACAGTGAATAGCTGTATTTGAGTAAAGTTCTAATCCAGATTATGTATGAGAAGCAGAAGCAGAAGAGCTTTCGCAAAGACCATCAAAAACGAAGAATGAAAAATGAAGAAACTGGCACTCATCAGGACCACCCCAGGAAAGGAAGAGCAAGAGCCAAGAGCCACCTAAATGCTTCACATGTTAAATGCTATATAGAGGTAATTACAGGTAGACACTCTCACTGAACTCTGATTTTAAGTTATTTTTTTGTATTATTTTAATTCTCTTCTTTTTTTTTTCTTTCCTCCATTTCTCTGAAAGTCAGTCAATCCGTAACAATTTAAGATCCAAATAAAACAAGATTATGTTGAATAAACCAGAAACAAGTTTTATATTTTAGATTTTCTCAGTTCATGAGGTAGAGTCACCTGGAATTTAGGCTTTCAGTTAACAGCTGTGCTGAACTCATCAAGAGTTAATTACTTGAATTTCTTGTCTCTTAATAAAGTGTTTGAGAGCATCAGTTAAAGTAAAGTAGTGAAGAGGTAGAGTTACAGGTATACAGTGAATAGTCAATATTTAAATAAAAAATGAAGAATGAAGAAACTGGCACTCATCGGGACCACCCCAGGAAAGCAAGAGCAAGAGCCACCTAAATGCTTCACATGTTACATACCTCAATACTATATAGAGGCAATTACAGGTAGACACTATCACTGAACACTGACTTTATGTTTATTTTATGTACTATTTTAATTCTCTTCTTTCTTAGTTTATTGTTTTTCTTTCTTTTTCTCGATTTCTCTGAAAGTCAGTCAATCCGAAACATTTTAAGCTCAACTTTCCCCAACAGTTTCCTCAGGATGACGCAGTGATTAAGGTTAAAAGAATAGGGGATATATAAGATTTTAGGAGGTTTTTGTGCGGGCAAGCGTGGTGCGACTAAAGCACAGCCAGCCAATCACGGCCCACCGAGCCACTGTCTAGTTAACACAGAAGAAACGTGACATTCTCCCTTTTTAATAACGGCCGACAGCATCTCGGGGTAATTTCCTTAAAAATAAAACCAATTAATTACATCAGAAATGTTAATGGAAAAATATATCAAAGGAGAGATAAATACGATTCGGCGCCATAAAAATCAATTAATAGGAGAGGTCAGCGTCTCATTCGTTCCCTTAGATTAACATAATTACCTATTTTTCTTTTCCTCATTTACTGCTTCGCTCATTTGGGACCTCGCCACTGTCCCTCCATCCCAGTGGAACAAACAGACAGAGCGGGCGAGAAAGAGAGAACGAAAGAAAGAGAGAGAGAGATGTGGCCTAAATTAAATATATCTCCATCCACACACATTAAATATGTGCACATTAACACTATATAGCCAGGAATTAATTACATTTCTTATTGCATTCTGTTAGAACCTATAGTATATC
Source organism: Astyanax mexicanus (assembly GCF_023375975.1). Classification (NCBI taxonomy): domain Eukaryota; kingdom Metazoa; phylum Chordata; class Actinopteri; order Characiformes; family Acestrorhamphidae; genus Astyanax; species Astyanax mexicanus. The sequence goes on along the minus strand of NC_064412.1, from coordinate 2,277,004 downwards.
AGTGCATTTATCTGTATTAAAGCTCATACTCTGGTTTATTTAAGAGTTAAACACCAATAAGATACACACTATATTGACTATATTACCAAATATATTTGCTTACTCATCTAAATCACCAAAAGGTTTCAATCACTTTCCTGTCCAATGTGTATAATAAATAAAAGCAGCAGCTACTCATGCTTAGACTGCTTCTACAAACATTTAGCACCAACAAGATACACACTATATTGCTTATATATTTGCTTACTCATCTAATAAATCACTGAACTGATGTGTTACTGACAAAAGCTTAGATTTGAAACTTATAATAGGTCTACGCTTCTTCAGTGTCGCAATGTTTATTAACATTAACATCATTCTGAACAGATTTCGCTCATTTAAACAGCCTGAAAGTGTTTTTAAAAAGCTCACATTTAACGCTCTGCTTACTAAAAAAAAATGTATTGTTTAAATTGGGCTCGGACTTACAAAAACAATTTTTTGGCGAGGCGGTTTGGGCTGGAGTTTTTGGGTCCGAACTAAGCTCTATTCCTGAATCATTTCTGTGTCCACAGGTGTATAAACTAGCTGCTTCTACAAACATTACTGAAAGTGTATTGTGTTGGGTCATTGTCATTCTGGAAGACCCAACCACCACACTTTAATCTTTAAAGCTCTTACTGAGGGAAGGAGGTTGTTGGGCAAAATTTTACTAAACTTGACCCCATCCATCATTCCTTTAACACAATGCAGTCGTTCACTATATTGCCAAAAGTATTCGCTTACCATACAGGTCATTGTCATGCTGGAGATTGTAAAAAGTTGTAAAGAGGTAGAGTTGGTATAGAGTGAGTAGCTCTATTTGAGTAAATGTTCTAATCCAGATTATGAGAATCGAGAACTACTATATATATATATATTAGGGGTGTCACGATTCTCTAAATCCTCGATTCGATTTCATTTTCGATTTGAGGGTCACGATTCGATTCGATTCTCGATTTTCTTGTTTTTTTTTTTTCTTGTTATTTTATGCCTCATAAAATTTAAATAATATATTTATTATTATTATTATAAATATTATAAATAGTATTATTATTATTTATTAAGATATATATGGTAATGCCATCTAGTGACTTTTTTTGGTAGCAACAGTGTGCACTATTAAAACAAGCAGTTTATCAGAGCTGTGTGTGGATGGCTGGTGAAACTGCTCACTTACATGAAGCTGCAGTTCTTCATCCAACCACTAGTCGGAGCTGCAGCAGCAGCACAAGCCCAGCCACGGGCTACAGAGCTCAGCCAGTCCGTTTTTACTGTTTCTGTAAACAAATAAAGGTTTTAACCCCACTAACCGGATAATACAGCTCACTACAGTTCATCTTTCAGCCCAAGCAGCTAACAGCAGCAGGTTAGAACAGCCATCCCGGAGGCACTGCTCGGATTACATTATAAACAGGTCAGTTAGCGCGCTGCTAACCTCAGGATGTTTATAACTACGGAGTTTAGTGGACACACCACGGCCGCCAGGTAAGTCTTTTAAAGGCTACTGAAGACTATTAAAGGCTATTAGAGGTTATTGAAAGCATTATTGGGGGGCAGAAATCAGTACAGGCTGGTTAGATAAGTGATGTGGTGAAACTGTGACTAGCGCTGTCACAGTGATGTTTATTAACGTCATTAAAACAGATTTTGTCAGGTATTGTCTTATAAATATTTACACATAACTTATATCTCTCCTGAAAAGCTTTTATTTTAGTCAGAAACACGCTTGTGTTTACTTTATCTGAGAGAAAGATGTTTTTTTAATTCAATGGAAAGCAACAGGTGTAGTCAATTATAAGTTTAAGATTTTTAATCCACCTCACTGTGATCTATAGTCAGTGTTCTCAAGTCACACTGACACACGCATTTCAGCGAGTTCACACGCTCTCACCTGCGCGCACCCACCCCTCCGTTAGATACAGATACAAAACCTGCGCGCCCAACCCCCGCCCCCCCTCCCCCGTTGGACAGATAAAAACAGTGATCACACTCCCGCCGACACTCAAAACTTGAGAGCCCTGTCTATATTTCTATAAATCCGTTTTCAGTTTCTCCTCCGTGGTTGAAAGGCAGCTGTCTCTCACACAGCAGAACTGAGGGCGGGGCTGCGCTCATGCAGCAGCGCTCTATTTAAATGAATAGGATGCGCTGTGTTGGTGCCGCGCCATTTGCGTAGCGCGCGCGGGAGGGATCGTCGATCCTCTTTTTGACTTCGATACTCGAGACCATGACCTCATTTCGATTCGATTTCGATAAAATATCGAGATCGTGACACCCCTAATATATATATATATATATATATATATATATATATATATATATATATATATATATATATTCTTATTGTTATTTAAAGGTATATGTTTCAGTAAAATGAACATTGTTGTTTTATTCTATAAACTACAGACAACATTTCTCCCAAATTCCAAATAAAAATATTCTCATTTAGAGCATTTATTTACAGAAAATGAGAAACGGCTGAAATAACAAAAAAAGATGCAGAGCTTTCAGACCTCAAATAATGCAAAGAAAACAAGTTCATATTCATAAAGTTTTAAGAGTTCAGAAATCAATATTTGGTGGAATAACCCTATTTTTTTTCTTTTATCACATTTTTTTTTTCATGCATCTTGGCATCATGTTCTCCTCCACCAGTCTTACACACTGTTCAAGCAGTTCAGTTTGGTGGTTTGATGGTTTGTGATCATCCATCTTCCTCTTGATTATATTCCAGAGCTTTTCAATTTGGTAAAATAAAAGAAACTCATTTTTTATTTATTTATTTATTTTTTTTAATTCAGTGTTTTGTGAAATATTGTGATATTATTTCAAGGCCATATCGCCCAACCATTACTGAAGAACACAACCCTTAACTCTGCAGTGAGCTGCAGTACGTCACTGTGTTAAAGCTCAATCAGCTACATGAAGAAGACAAAAGCTTGCTGTGTCATCGTTCATTAGAAACAAGCTTTCGTTTTTTTTTTGTCGTGTTTTGTTTAGTAAGCCGGTGATAAACGATGCTGGCGTACGGCCGCAGTAAAGGTGTGTGGAGATTAACGAGTGAGTTGGTGTGTTTAGCGCACAACAGCTACTTCAGTGGGTCCCGACGCTAAGTATCACATAAACACTTTATAAACAGCGGGCTGGAAGGATAATTATTTTGATTGCGGGCTCTCGTGAAGCTCCCCCACTTCAACATCTGTTTGAAATATGGGCCAGAGTGTGTGTGGAGGCTTGTGTGTGTGTGTGTGTGTGTGTTTCTGGCTCTAGTACAGATGGGAAAAATAAAGAGACAACATGAAATGCACTTGTGTGTGTAGACTCTCATTTTTCTCTTCAGTCTACAAATACTCTCTCTCTCTCTCTCTCTCTCTCTCTCAGTGAGTCAGCTGAGAGCAGTGTGGGGACTCTGGGGGATGGGGGGGTGCACGGTACACTGGGCTCAGCAGCAGGGGAGCGAGGGATGGCCAAAGACCCGCTGTGGAGAACCGGAGGAGTGAACACTGCTGAGCTCAGGGCTGCCCTGATCATTTATCCTCCTCTAAAGGTAAAGGAGAAGAAAAAAAAAAAAAAAAACTGATGTTGCTTATGATGCATGAACAAGAAACTGATCCCAAGTAGAAGTACTCAACCCAGAAACATCCAACTGATCCAGAATAGAACTCAAACTGATCCAGAATGAACATATGCAACCCAGAAAAATCTAACCGACTCAGAGTGGAATTTGACTAATCAAGAATAGACATACTTAACCCAAAAACATCCATCCGACTCAGCATAGACATACTCAACCCACAAAACATCCAACAAATCCCAAATAGAATTCAACTGATCCAGAATAAAAGTACTCAACAAAGAAACATCAAAATAATCCAGAATAGAACTCAACTGATTCAGAAAATAAATCCCCAACCAGGAAACATCCAAGTGATCCAGAAAAGAAGTACTTAACACAGAAACATCAAACCAATCCAGAACAGAATTAAACTAACCCAGAATAGAAGTGCTTAAACCAGAAACATCCAACTATTCTAGAACAAAATTAAACTTACCCAGAGCAGAAGTACTCAACCCAAAAACATCCAACTGATCCATAATAAAAGTACTCAAGCCAGAAACATCTAACTGATTGAGAACAAAATTCAACCAATCCAGAGTAGAAATACTCAACCCAGAAACATTTAACTGATCCAGAGTAGAGGTACTCAACCCAGAAACAACCAACCGGCTCAAAACAGAAGTACTCAACCCAGAAACATCTAACTGATCCAGAAGAGAATCCAACTAACCCAAAGTAGAAATACTCAACCCAGAAACATTTAACTGATCCAGAGTAGAAATACTCAACCCAGAAACATTTAACTGATCCAGAGTAGAGGTACTCAACCCAGAAACAACCAACCGGCTCAAAACAGAAGTACTCAACCCAGAAACTTGACGAATCACTAATAGTGCATCTTGTTCTACCTTAAATGATGCAGCCTCTGCTCTCTCATGCACCATTTGAGAATGATATGCACTATTGGCAATCTTTCTATGCTTTTTATTTATAAAAAATGGCCACAAATCATTAAAAATACACAAGAATACAGCACAGATTTGTTTTCTAAAATCTGATTTACTCAATTGCAATATATTGTCTTGTTTACAGTATTGCAATATATTGTGATATATTGAATCGTAACCCCTGTATCGTGATATGTACAGTATACAGTACACAGCTCTATTGATCAGTAAGAGGAACCTGTGCTGCTGTTTACTGATGTTCTTTATCTCGTCTTGTTTTTTAAAGGCCCAAATCAATCAATCCCCGCACTGCCGGGACCGCCCAGCTCCAGCACCCCCCTCGCCCCAGCCTGGCCCACCAGAGCTACCTGAGCCAAATCGGATCACCCAGCTCCGGTTCCGCTGCCCCGCCGCAATCTGAGATGAAGATGATATTAGGAGGAGAAGAGCAAAGTGATAAAGACAGGAGGAGTGAAAGAGTGAGCGAGGGGGGAGGGGGGGGGGGGCAACCCATTCACTCTGGCTTTTTTTTTTTTTAGTCTTAAAGTCAAAGTACACAACTTTCTGAGGACTACTGGAGGAACTGATTTTACATTTATTTGGGTTTAGTATTCTAATGTTATATAGAGTTAATTACAGTTAGACACTCTCACTGATCACTGACTATGTATATTTGGGTTTAGTATTTTAATGTTATATATAAGTAATTACAGGTAGACACTCACTGATCACTGACTTTATTATTTATGTTTATGTGGGTTTAGTATTCTAATGTTATATAGAGTTAATTACAGTTAGACACTCTCACTGATCACTGACTTTATGTATATTTGGGTTTAGTATTTTAATGTTATATATAAGTAATTACAGGTAGACACTCTCACTGATCACTGACTTTATTCTTGATGTTTATTTGGGTATAGTATTCTAATGTTATATAGAGTTAATTACAGGTAGACACTCTCACTGACCACTGACTTTATTCTTGATGTTTATTTGGGTATAGTATTCTAATGTTATATAGAGTTAATTACAGGTAGACACTCTCACTGATCACTGACTTTATTAGTGTTTATTTGGGTATAGTATTCTAATGTTATATAGAGTTAATTACAGGTAGACACTCTCACTGATCACTGACTTTATTATTGTTTATTTGGTTTATTATTCTAATGTTGTATAGAGTTAATTTTAGGTAGACACTCTCAATCATCACTGACTTTTAAAATGATTTTTTAAGATTTTTTTAGAATTAAGAGGAAGATGGATGATCACAAGCCATCAAACCACCAAACTGAACTGCTTGAATCCAAAAGCAGTGTGTACGACTGGTGGAGGAGAACATGATGCCAAGATGCATGAAAAAAAAATGTGATAAAAGAAAAAAAATAGGGTTATTCCACCAAATATTGATTTCTGAACTCTTAAAACTTTATGAATATGAACTTGTTTTCTTTGCATTATTTGAGGTCTGAAAGCTCTGCATCTTTTTTATTATTTCAGTCATTTCTCATTTTCTGTAAATAAATGCTCTAAATTAGAATATATTTATTTGTAATTTGGGAGAAATGTTGTCTGTAGTTTATAGAATAAAACAACAATGTTCATTTTACTCAAACATAAACCTATAAATAGCAAAATCAGAGAAACTGATTCAGAAACTGAAGTGCTCTCTTATTTCTTACTATTTTTTCACCAGAGCTGTATACCATTAGAGTAACTGGTATATTTGTTTATTTGGATTTAGTGATCTAATGTTATATAGAGTTTTTTTTTTTTTTTTTTTCCAGACAGGGACTAAGCCTGGTTATAGTCTGATTTTTTTTTTTTTCTCTGGAATAGAACATTTTGCACAATATTTCTCATTCGGATTTCTATGCACGCAGTACATATGTCCCAATTTATGAGGTGAATTCATACTGGCTGCTATAAACCTCTGCTATATAAACAGTCCAGTATATGATGGAGTCTAATGAGGAGACACAACCACAGGGCAGCCAATCCCAGCGCTCTATCGTACGCATTATTATTACAAACCTATTAAAGGACCGAACTCTTTAACCAGACATCTCTGCTTTATACTCCCACGCTCCACTCTGCTCATCTTTAAACAAGACTTATTAAAGAATTACAGCCGCAAAATTTAAAAGGCTACAAAATTAGCATTTACCAACGGAGGGAAAATAAACAGTGCATTGTTTCTGCAGACGAGGATGTGCTGCGGATTTTCCGACGCTAATGGTAGCATGAAAGATTTGAAGAACCAACCTTGACTAGTTTTGCTATTTTCTTAGTTTCTTTTATTATTTTCTTTTTTTTTTTTTTTTGCTCTAGTGCCCTACAGATATTTTACATTATTCAATCCAAAATACCATCCTTCTGATTCAAACTTTCTTTCTCTATTTTATATATATATATATATATATTAATGTTTAATAGGGGCCCTTGGCTATCTGTAGGCACAATTATTAGATATCCGCAGAGAGAAATTGAAAAATTAATCATACGCTCAACGATGCTCTCGCGCTGATGCACAGGGAAGAGCCGCGTCTCGCTCGCTTTCGCTTTCCGCGCTCTCTGGAAGGTTGGAGGGCGCATGCGGAAAACAATCGCATTAACATCGCAATTAAGAGATTATTTATTCCCGCGGCTTTCGGGAGGCGCTGACTGCAGTCGGAAATGACAACAGCAATCTGTGATGAGGAGAGATCCAGTTCAAGCAGCATCAAAACGACAGGACTGAGAGTCACTCATAACTCAGCAAAACTTCCATAAGACTTCTATAAGACAGAAGTGTAGCAGCAGCCATTATTTATATATACCATCCAGCTCCAGGTATATACTCCCACTTACTACTGGATTTATCTTTATTTGGGTTTAGTATTCTAATATTATATAGAGTTAAATTACACATAGACTCGCACTGACCACTGACCATGTGCATTTTTTTATTTTTATTTTTTATTTTTTTACCTATCCATTGTTTTTAGTGTTTTCTCAGAATTAGAGCGTGGAGATTTTATCCGGTATGCTGCTGCTACTCCTAACAAACCAGCCAGCTCTAATCAAACAAAAATCACTAATAAATATTTATTTATCCTAAATTTCACTTTTAAATATTTTAAATAAACCTGGGCATGATCTCTCAAACAAAATATGATGAAAAGAAAGAAAGAAAGAAAGAAAGAAAGAAAGAAAGAAAGAAAGAAAGAAATGCGGAAGAAAATATGAGATAGAGAGGTATAGAGATAAAAGAAAGGATGAGGGAGAGGAAGAAAGGGTAAGAGAGGCAGAAATAAAGAGGGAGAAAGGGTGAGAAAGACAAGGATGAGATATCGAAAGGAATAAAAGGTAAGATAAAGAGATAATGAGAGAACAAGAGAGTGGGGAAAAAGAGAATAAAAGAGAGAGAGAGAGAGAGAGAGAGAGAGAGAGGGAGAGAGAGACAGAGACAGACAGAGGAGGAAAGGATGAGATAATGAGAGGACTAAAAATTAAGATAGAGAGAACAGAGGCAGAATGAGAGAATGAGAAAGGGAGGGAGAGAGGGAAAAAGAGTGAGAGGAAAAGATAGAGAGAGAGATGAAGAGAGGAGGAAAGAATGAGATAGAGATGAATAAAATTATATGTAAGAATGTAAGAGAGAATGGGAGCATGAGAGAGAGAAAGATAAAGAGAAAATGAGAGAGCGTGAGAGAAAAAGAGAAAGAGAAATAGAGAGAGAGAGAGAGAAAGATAAAGAGAATGAGAGCGCGTGAGAGAGAGAAAGAGAGGGAGAGAAAGGAAAGGATGAGATAGAGAGGAATAAAATGAAATGTAAGAATGTAAGAGAGAATGAGAGCGTGAGAGAAAGATAAAGAGAATGAGAGCGCGAGAGAGAAGGAGAAAGAGAGAAAGAGGGGGAGAGAGAAGGAAAGGATGAGAAAGAGAGGAATAAAATGAAATGTAAGAATGTAAGAGAGAAAGAGAACATGAGAGAAAGATAAAGAGAGTGAGAGTGCGTGTGAGAGAGATAGAGAGAGAGAGAGAGAGAGAGTGCACATAAAGTCTCAGCCTTATTTTCTGAGCCATTTGCTGGCTGGTGCTCTCGCGGCTCCGTTCCCATTACATGATGTCAGAGACTGTAAACAAGCAAATAACAACAGGGCAGCGGAGCCCCGCGGTCGGCGCTACACCCCCCCGCCCCCCTCCCCCCTGTCCCCCCGTCCCGCAGCGCAGGGAGGGGAATCGCTCTCCAGCCTGCAAAACATTTGTTTTTTTATTGTCCACCTAAATAATACATCACATTTCTCCTCCTCTCATTTTTCCCCCTGAAAGAAGCAGGGCCGGCGCACGAGAGGAGCGTGGGGATTTATGGCGCGAGTGAACAGAGAGGGGCTGCTATTTATGGCAGGCGTCATTCATACAAGCGCGAGAGACCATCAGCCATATTTATGGGCCGCCATCACATCATAGACGCCGAGTATCATTCTCTGAATGGTGCGCGAGAGACGTCGCTATCGCCATTCCTCTTCCGAATAGAGGCCACGTCACATTCACACAGCGCGACGGGTCGTTACTAACCACGGAAAACACACACTGACAACAGCGTGAGTCCGGCGACCGACACACAGCACTGTCAGATCAGACGGAAGGATCATGGAATGTTATTATTTGTTTGTTTGTTTGTTTGTTAACTTGTCTTTATTTTTTGTTTTGATACTTTTAGGGTGATAAAAAGAATCAATCAACCAATCAATAAATACAATTAATTATTATTAGTGCTGAAAAATTAAAACAATTATAATTTACTGAAATAAATCTGATAAATAATGTGGACTGAAACTGATGTCACTGTTATTCTACATATTAGAAAAAATATGAAATTACAGCCATTAAAACACTGAAACAGCTACAGAACTGCAGATCTCTCAGTCATATACGTGTGTGTGTGTGGTGTGTGCGTGTGTGTGTGGTGTGTGTGTGTGTGTGTGGTGTGTGTGTGTGTGGTTTGAGGTTGTGCTTCACAAAAAGAGTAAAGAAGATCCCAAACCTCAACCCTAATTTATAGCCTGCAGATCCTGAACACGTGTTCTGCTGCTTTTACTACTGTTACTAACACACAGCATTTATCCACCTCCCGGAGATACAGCGCGAGAGCGGCGCGAGAGCAGTGAGAGAGAGCAGTGTGAGAGAGCAGAGAGAGAGCAGTGAGAGAGCAGTGAGAGAGCAGTGAGAGAGAGCAGTGTGAGAGAGCAGTGTTAGAGAGCAGTGAGAGAGAGCAGTGTGAGAGAGCTGTGTGAGAGAGCTGTGTGAGAGAGCTGTGTGAGAGAGCAGAGAGAGAGCAGTGAGAGAGCAGTGAGAGAGAGCAGTGAGAGAGAGCAGAGAGAGAGAGCAGAGAGAGCAGTGAGAGAGCAGTGAGAGAGCAGTGTGAGAGCAGTGCGAGAGCGCGGCGAGAGAGCGGCGAGAGAGCAGTGCGAGAGAGCATATGTTCTGCAGTGTATCTGCTTTTACTACTGTTAACTAACTAACACACACTAGCATTTATCCACCTCCCTGGAGAGACAGCGCGAGAGCAGCACTGGACTGATGCTGCTCTGCCATTGGCTGTGTCCAGCTTAGCACTGAAGCCCCGCCCCCTGAACTCACATTGACGCATTCACCTGCCCCACATGCAGGAGCCATAAATAAGACATACCAGTGAACCCTGCTACAGCTCTTTCACATTAGCAGAAGGTACACACACACACACACACACACACACACACACACAAACACATATATACTACTGCATCTCAAAAAAATAGAATATCATTGGAAAGTTACTTTATTTCAGTAATTCAGTTCAGAATGTGAAAATTCATATATTATATAGATTTTTATTTATTTATTTATTTATTTATTTTTTATTTATTTATTTTTGAGAGGCACTAGCATATGTACATACACATATTCCCATTTGTTTTCCCTTTTATTCTTTTAATCAACGTCTTTAGGTCCAGACATTAACTAGAAATGAACTAAAAATGGAAAAATATACAAAATATATTAGTATATTGTAAAAGCATGTTCTTAAACAAAGGTGTACATCATATATTCCTTAAAAAAAGAAACAGACTGCTGTTACTCTCTACTGCTGCAGCATTTACACACTTACACACTTACAGCACATTCACACTTTCATCGTCATAATAACTAGAAAAAGACACAGAAACATTTACAGAAACTATTAAAAGTAGAAGTATTTCCTTTAGATAAATTAGTGATCCAGCCTTCTAAAGACTCTAGTAAACTGGAGGAAAAAAAACTGCTACAGGAAGACGTCTGGCTGACCCACATGGAAACAGCAGCTTTAGCCTTTAGCTCAGATTAACATGATTAAGTAGTGAACTGCAGTAATAAAGTCATTGTTAAGATACAGCACTGCCAATGGATTACTAAACAACATACCATAATAATTCTAAAACTTTTGTTTTATATTGTGTACATATCCACATCACTCACTCCCAATCAGAGCATCTCTACTGACAGCCCGTGTCTCTGGAGCTTTGTGGAGATGCCTTAATCGAAGGCGCTCGCTAGGCTAGGAGGATTAGCGCTTTATTGAAACAAATAAGTGCTTTAAAAATGCCCAAAAAGCCCCAGTTTCAATTTCAATAGCTCGTTTAACCCTTATCGTCCCAATTCCTCAGGGCCCATTCTATGTTAATTGGATCTCCATTGCATTTGCATTGGGGGTGTTAACAAGCACAGTCCATGAATATTAATTACCCAGAAGTTTTCGATCCCACGGAAAAAAAAAGAAGAAGAAGAAAAAAAATACTTTTCTTGATACATATTAATTCTGTGAAGTTTTTTAAAAGTAAAAGCGCTCATTAAAAATGCATAAGCGCCGTGCTCGAACATTCCCCCACGAGAATTGCTGCATCTTTAAATTTATCCCTAATAAATTGGGTCAAACAGGACCATACATTAAAGCAAAAGCTGCTACACATAGATGTTATTGTTGCTGAGCTCCATGCAAAAAAACACTCTGCAGTCCAGTAAAAATCACACAGAGAGAACGAGAGAAAGAGAGAGAAAGTTTTAGCTCATTTTTTAAAATGTTCTTAAATATATACTAATATAAAACTATTACTAAGTTGATTACAAACCTGATTGCTGTACGTTAAGTCAACACACAAACTGTTTAACTGGAAATATGAGGAACAAAACAGAAAAAAAACAACAAAAGAAATCAAATGCAAATAATTAAAAATACTCGTGTACAATTAAAAAATAAATAAAATAAAAATAAGGCCCTTTAGAAGCAGTAGTGAAGATGCCTGTTCTAAGTGAAATCAACAAATAAATATATGATTAAAGTCACCTGGCAAAATAGGTTACCTGCATGCCACTCAGAAATCTATTTTATTATCAAATAAATTTATTTATTTATTTATAGCTTAATTAAAACATCAAATAATACAATTTTAAGTCTTAAGAAGAGAAAAGGTACACATCAACAAACTTTATAGAGAGAAAATCAAACAACGAGCTCTGCTAGTGTGCTTCTTCAGCGCTCCGCAGCGCCTCTAGTGGTGTGGCGGTATGTGAAAAATGTATACGGGTTCTAGTTTTACCTCCGGTATACCAGATGAACTGGTATACCACCAAGGACTACTTACAACCAAGCTGAAAGATTTACAATAAAATAAAAAGTTGTTAGCACCCCACGTTGGCTTTAACTCCCCTCAAAAATACAAGTATATACTAGTATTTAAATAAACACCACTGATATAAATATAATTGTATGTTACTTACATTTATATATCCACTATAACAAAACTTCTCAAGAAAAAGCGACTTAATCAGAACAAGTGCGCTTAATCGCAGTAAATCACAGAATATTGTTGTGATTTATCAGATTAGTTTCACACCACTAGACCTTTTACACATTCAAACTTGTGCAATGAACTAAAGTGTTAATATAGACAGCACTAATGAAAACTGTCTTTTCATAAAATCACGTTTTTTGAGACTCATCCTTGCAGAAAATCCAGAAAACAGCACAGGAAAGCTTTCTTTTCCAGAAACTGTAACTGCTGTGCTCTTTTAGAATACGCCTGATAGGTTACTGATGTGATGGGCGTGTCTTTCCCATGTTATATAATCAAATCTGCCAATCATAGATGAGAACCTATTTAAGTCATTTTGGTTGAGAACCTCAGACAGTACACAGCAGAATTAGGCAGCAGACTTTGTCTGAGGGAGGGATCTGTACCTACTGTCCGTGGCAAGTCAGCAGATGAGGGAAATATATGTTTTTTATGCTCTACTAGTGAGCTTCTTTAGCACAAAAATGCATACGGGATCTACTTTCCCCTCTATTATTACATTGTTGTGATTTATCAGATTAGTTTGACACCACCAGACCTTTTACACATTATTTAAACACAATTTGTGCAATGCTCTAACGTGTAAACATAGACAGCACTAATGAAAACTGTTTTTTCATAAAATCACGTTTTTTGAGACTCATCCTTGCAGAAAATCCAGAAAACAGCACAAGAAAGTTTTCTTTTTCCAGAAACTGTAACAGCTGTGCTCTTTCAGAATACACCTGACAGGTTACTGATGTGATGGGCGTGTCTTTCCCATGTTACATAATCGACTCAATCTGCCAATCATAGACGAGAAGCTTTTGTAGTCATTTTGGTTGAGAACATCAGACAGAACACAGCAGCAGGTTTAGCCAGCAGACTTCTTCTGAGGGAGGGATCTGTACCTATACTAGTATTTTAAATCACAGTAACACCACTAATACAAATATAATTGCATTTTACATTTCTTACATTAATCCATTCATTTACATTTAAATATTTAATTTAAAAACTTGCATCTAAAGAAGAACAAGTGCGATTAATCACAGTTAATCACATAATACTAGACCTTTTACACATTCTAACTTGTGCAATGCACTAACGTGTTAACATAGACAGCACTAATGAAAACTGTGCCTTCATGAGATCTTGTTTTTTTTTTTTTTTTGCTTTTTTTTTCTGCATCCATGCAGATAATCCAGAAAACTGCACAGCAAAGCTTTCTTTTCCAGAAACTGTAGCAGCTGTGCTCCTTCACTCTACGCCTGCGGAGAAAATCTGGATGCGTTAGAAGAGCGGAGGTTATTCCTTGATGTGAAAAATCAGGCCGTGACTTAATCTGCGATCCTCTCTGGCGGTTTCGAGGAGCTCCAAATAAGCCACCTAATACTAAAACAACACAGACGCGTTCACCAGCGCCGTCTCCGTCCCCCCAGCTGCCGGGAACACCTGCCCCAAGTTTACAGTTCCCCTCTTCACGGCTGCTGCCGAGCCCAGCGCTTCAAAGCCCATCCGGCCCCGCCGAGACAATGAGAGGTGCTTCACGCTGCTAATGGTACCAGCATAGCGGGCATCATTTACATCGGAGGTCACTCAAGCACATGTACACACACACACACACACACACACACTTATAGTATGTACACACACACACACACACACACACACACTTATAGTATGTACACACACACACACACACACTTATAGTATGTACACACACACACACACACAGTTCTTACACACACACACACACCGGTGAGTACAATGACCTGCTTTATAAAGAAGAAGGGAGGAAACAATGGTGCAGGAGGAGCTTACATCATCTATGTAAATATGGGAAGTGGAACAATGGGACATCCAACAGATCTATGCAAAAAAAAAAAAAACTACACACTTTCTCTCTCTCACACACACACACACACACACACACATTTTCCCTTGCCTCACTTATTAAAACAACACACTACACACACTCTCTCACACTCTCTCACTACACACACTCTCGCCCCACTGCTCTGCTTTTCCGTCGGCTGACCGTTTGACCCGAAATCCATTAGCGGCGCCGCGGCGCAGCCTTTAGCACTGCAGTGAAGAGCCCAGCCCGGTCCGGTCCGGTCTTGCCGGACGCTCCAGACACACAGCAGCTCCTCTCTTTACCTCGCTGTCAAACAACTTGCCCCCTCTCCCCCCAGTGCATGAATTACAGTAAACAGGATGTTAACCCTCGCAGCAGTAAACTCCCTCCGCTCACAAACGCAACCTGTGAAACATCACAGCGCCGGATCACCACAGTACTGAAAACACCGCAAACACTGCAAAACAATGCATCCTATCAGCTACACGGATACACAGATCAGACACCAGAACATGAACATCCTAAATTTCCTTCGGGATAAATAAAGTATCTATCTATCTATCTCTCTATCTCTCTATCCTATCTATCTATCTATCTATCTATCTATCTATCTATCAGTACAAGACCCATTTAGGGGGAATTTTCACATTTTCTGCACTATTTGGTCCAGTTAATTAAAATGGACTCTGTCTGGTTAGTTTGTACTCTTTGAGTGCAGTTTGATTGAGCAGGTGTAAAAAAAACAACAAAAAAAAAACAATAAATCACACTCAAATGAGAATCATTCGCCCAGCTGTGAACAGTGCACACTGCACACATACCACGCTCAGTGTGTAAAAACAGCATGGAGCAGCAGCAGTAGCAGTAGATACAGCATTTGTTCATAGCTGTGGTAACTATTTAGCATTATCTGGCTAATAGACAGTGTTGGGAAGGTTACTTTTAAAATGTAATCCCTTACAGATTACTGATTACATCACTCAAAATGTAATTTGTAACGTAATCAGTTACATTACTTCAAGTGAGTAACGTAATCTGATTACTTTGGATTACTTAAAATATTGTCGTTTTTTTAAGCCTGAATGAATGTAGCAACCACATATTGCATATTATTCTTTTATTTTTCTTTCCAGTTAACAAATAGATAAACAAATAAAAAGCCTTTTCAATCACTCTATAAACATACTTATGAAACCATTTCATCAAACAATTTTATGAAACACTTCTACAAATTGATAATAAAACAATTTAAAACCAAACAATGTAACAACAACTGTAAGCTATCTATTTGCAGGTTTGCCACCAGTGTTAATTTTGACAACAAATTTTGATTTAGTCTTAGTCATAGTCTTGTGACGAAAATAGCATTTAGTTTTAGTCACAATTTAGTAATTTAGTCAACTTAGTTTTAGTCGACTTAATGTCATAAGAATATAGTCGACTAAAATTACAGTAAATTTAGTCGACTAAAATGTAAAGGGTGTAAATGTAAATGCTTTTTCATCAGTTCCCTTGAATTATTAACTATACACTTATATGAAATGAAACGTTTAATAACCACTTGAGTAATATTGTTAATGTTTGAATGTGAAATATATTTATATATGATTTAATGTATATTATTATTATTATAGGTGTGTGACTATATATATATATTACATTTAAAATTTTGCTCTAGAAATCAGGTCATAAAACAACTGAATAGTTAAATTATAGTTTAAACAGAGCTGTAGATGCAAAAACAGCTTTTAAATGATCTAGTTTTATCTCCAGCACTAACCCAGCACACCTACTGGAGCTACAGTCTATAAATGAGATCAAAACTCACATTCACACACTGTCCTGTAGAGATGCTCTCAGGATGTACTGAGAGACTTCATGAGTTAAAGTGAGAAACTTATGAGAAAGTGCTGTAAGGAACTTTACACAGACTTTTGGGTTCATAGATTCACTTATTTTATTGTTTTATTTTGGTTATATTATTGAGTTCCTTTCTGACCTGTTCCTGCTTTAACACTAGCTATATCTTTCCCACTGTGAGACTAAGCAGATGATCTGATCTTAATGAGTGAGTTCTGTATCAGTTCTGTGTTTTAGTGCACTGCCGAGTTAAACACCCCATCAGCTCATGAAATAACATCAGTATTAAAACGCGGATCTCTGCATGGAGATCTGTGTGACTCTGGTCTGCAGAAGCTGAAAGATTAGTGGTGTTTTTACCGGAGATGAAGTCGCTCCACGCGGTTTACACGTTATCTTGTTTTTCGCGACGTCAAAGGAGAAATATATCGCCTCTCCCCTCTCTCTCTCCCTGCTGAACACTGTGGAGTTAACTTCCAGTCGAGCTCCGTAACGACAGTTTAATTCCCGGGTTTGTAACTGAGCGCGCGGCGCTACTGCAGGAGAGGCGGGTACTGATTGGATGAGTACCCCGCTTATCCCGCCTCTCCACCTTCGCTAAAGTAGCAGTGATTGGATCTCTTCCTAACTGGTCCCTACCTTTCACAGAACTAAATCAGTTCTGATTGGATTTCGTCCCTGCCAAACATTTTCGTCTTGTTTTTATTCGTTGACCAAAATGTCAGTTAATTTCGTCTCGTTGTGTGTGCGGAGCCGCTGTCTGCCCCTCCTCCCTGTGTGTGTGTGTGTGTGTGTGTGCAGCGAGATGGGACGAGGGGCAGACAGTTCCCTTTCATATCAGAGCGATTTCACCGCAAAATGTTATTTGCGTTTTGTCAGTGTTGGAAGAGCAAAAATAGGAAAGTACCGCAATGTAACCCTTTTATTTTAGCAGAGTAACTGTAATCTGATTACCATTTATTGAAGCAGTAACTGTAACGGATTACAGTTACTTATAATTTGTAATCTGATTACGTAACGCCGTTACATGTAATCCGTTACTTCCCAACACTGCTAATAGATCAGATTAAACTGCGCCTCATCACAGTTTGCTTGTGGTTAAAACATGATCCGGTCTTGATCCAACAACCCAGATATCAAATATTCTCCTTTTATTTGAGCTAAATGGCTTTTAATGTGCAGTTTAATCTGATATATTAGCCTGATAACGCTTATTCCCACAGATATAAACAAACGCTGTCTCTACTGCTGCTCCATGCTGTTTACACACTGAGCGTTGTATGTGCCGTGCGACTCTGTTTACTGTTGCATGTCCCATTGAAAACACTGTGTTTTAAAGCTCAGCTGCAATTTTTTTTTGTGTTCTGTGTTAAAGCAGCTTCACACTGCACATATATACACATATATACACACTGGAACACAGAATTTTCTCACTATATTCACTTTATTGCTCCAGAGCCAGACAGCTCTGACCAATCAGAGGAGACGATGTGCTCGTGTGGTTTATTGGTGCTCCAAATATGGAATGGCTTTCAGTTAACAGCTGTGCCTCATCAATAGTTCAGGTCTGTCAATCTAAAAAGAAGACTTTCAAGAACTCTGAAAGAATCCTCAAGTGCAGTCACCGCAAAGACTGATGATGGAACTGGCCCTCATCAGGACTGTCCCAGGAAAGAAAGAGCGAGAGTTTTCTCTGTTGTTCAGAAAGGTAACAGCTCCCAAGATAAGAGCACCTAAATGCTTCTTCACAGAGTATTTTGGTTTGTTTAACAATTTTAAGTTACTACATTTTACATAGTTTTATTTACTTTAAATAGTAAAAAAAAAAAAGAAATTAAATCATTAGTTTAGTTACGTACAAATGTAAAAATGCAAAAGTTAAGGATCTAATTTCGAAGAACACCACATTATTACTGACCTACAGGTTTTCTGAGGTTAAATCTCATGGTACAAAGTTTCTGTACTACATTTCTCCTGAAGCAATACACATACTCACACACTCACACACTAGTAAATAGGGAATCATATGTATTTATACACATTACAATAAATTGCATTTGGGAATGCACAATGATATGTTATTAATAGATTTTATTAATGTACTGCATCTGTTTCCCACTAAACGCTATATTTATCTGCAATGATGATCCAAGAGCCAATCAACCAATGCAGATATGAGCAATACAGGTACTAAAGCACTAATTACATCACTAATTAAGCTTGAACATGATTGGTTAGATGGTTAATTTGGACACTGCAGGTCAAGACTGCTGAGCCAATTAACAAACAGCACATTGTTCAGCTCTAGTTTCCAGGTAGAAAGAGCGCCGCTGCTGTGATTTCAGAGTCTAAAACAAGACGCCTGGAGCAGGATATCACGTTAAAGGCGGAGATATTGCTTTGCCACAATTAGCCGCAAAGGCAGAAGGCAATATGCCCCAATTGCTAAAGCGCGGCTCTCCGCGGAGCGTGCGGTGATCGAGTGTTTCGTGACACGCTGTGTATTCTCATTCTTGGTGGAATAATTATTTCTCGCCTTTTCTACATACAAGCACCATTAATGTTCAATTTCCATCGGCATCAGTACGATTATGAATCAGATTGCCCATCAATTGGCAGAGCCAGCAAAGAAATTCACCCCGTAATAAAACTGTCATCTGTTCCAGTATAAAGACAGATGTTGCGAGTTGGGTGATAACATAATTAAACCGTTCGACGAGGGATTCCAGAAAATTATTGAAATTGGAGGAAGCACTATCATTTTACCAATAAAGCAATTTGGGGCAATATGCGGTGTCATAACACCCATCCTTATCCCCGGCCTACAGATCCGCAATAAGTCGGGAAGTTAGAGGCCTGTCACCCCCCCCCCCACCCTCACAATATTACCTGTAAGAGTTTACAAGCAGATACCTGAGAGAGAGAGAGAGAGAGAAAGAGAGAGAAAGAGGGAGAGAGAGAGGGAGAGAGAGAGAAAGAGCCAGAGAGATAAATATCAGAAAAAAGCAAAAGAGCGCGTAATAGAGAGAGAATGAGAGAAAAATAAAGATAAAGAGAGAGAGAGAATGTGAGAGAAACAGTGAGCAAGAGAGAGCATGAGATAAACATAGAGAGAGAGAGAGAGAGTGAGAGAGAGAAAGAGAGAGAAATAGTAAAAAAAGAGAGAGAGAGAAATAGAGAGAGAGAGTGAGAAAGAGAAACAGTGAGAAACAGTGAGCAAGAGAGAGAGTGCAAGATATACAGAGAGAGAGAGAGTGAGAGAGAATGAGAAACAGTGAGCAAGAGAGAGCACGAGAAAAACGGGGAGAGAGAGAGAGAGAGAGAGAAACAGTGAGCAAGTGAGAGCACGAGATAAACAGAGAGAGAGAGAGAGAAACAGTGAGCAAGTGAGAGCACAAGATAAACAGAGAGAGAGAGAGAGAGAGAGAAACAGTGAGAAACAGTGAGCAAGAGAGAGAGTGCAAGATATACAGAGAGAGAGAGAGAGAGTGAGAGAGAGTGAGAAACAGTGAGCAATAGAGAGCACGAGAAAAACTGAGAGAGAGAGTGAGAAAGAGAGAGAAACAGTGAGAAAGAGAGAGAAACAGTGAGAAAGAGAGAGAAATAGAGAGAAAGAAAGAAGGTCCAAGTGTGAGAAAGAAACAGAAGGGGAGAGAGATAGAGATAGAGAGAGCAAAAAAGAGAGAAAGACAGAAAGAAACAGAACAGATATTATAAGTCATTATAAGCCCTTTCTTTATAAACCCTTACACTCGTAGTTTATAATGTGTTATAAATGTCGCTGTAAGTACTTATGATTTATTATCCAGGTTTATTACAGTCATTATACAGTATTATGCATGTAATATAATGCATTATAAATGCATTCATAAGGCTTTATGACTACAGGGTTCGTAGAAAGTTTTACAGATTCCACAAGCTAAAATGTTTTGGTGTATTTACTTTGATATGTATTTTGTTCTATTCTATTTTTATTGTGTTCCTTTATTTTGTTATCATATTATATCTATATTATCTATTTTAACAGCTCTTGGGTATAAACTGGATCGTGTAATTATACAGTTATTATAAAGGCTTATTGCATTCATTATAAGGTATTATGCATGTCATAATGCATTATAATTTTTTGGTGTATTTATTTTGATGTCTAATTTGTTTCTATTTATTTTTATTGTGTTCCTTTATTGTGTTATCCTATTTTAATATTATCTATTTAAACAACTGGATCGTGTTATTATACAGTTATTATACAGGCTTATTATAGTCATTATAAGGTATTATGCATGTCATATAATGCATTACTAATACAGGTTTCATAGGAAATGTTACCGTAGAATCTTTTGAAACAGTTCTTTCAGATTTGTACCGAAGCTGGTCCTCTAAGGCCGCAGCTTAAAGAACCTGAAGAATCTGAAGCAGCTTTTTTATTTTTACGAGTGTGTTCACTCAGAGCACTTTCCACGAGGGACTTCTGCATAATGCACGCCTCAGATGTGTGCCATCCCCACCCCAGCCCCTTTCTAACTCCTCTTTCTAACGTGTGAGGGGCTAAAAAGTCACGTCCGCTCGGTCTCTACACGCAACCCCGCCACCAACAACCCCACCCCATCGAAAGAGAGGAGAAAAAGAGGACAGAAGAGGAGAAAAAACAACTCATAATTGCTTCGCCTTATCTGGCGATTTGTAACGAAGCTCTAAAGCTCAGGCCTGACAAAGCAAACCGGGATGGGTTCGCCCTTCCATAAAAGAAAAGCAATTATTCATCCCTTGTTTTTCCACTTTTTGATACGGCTGGAATACGCCGGAGAACACAGGGACGGACGGGGCGGATATTTTCAGCAGCCTCTCAAACTTCATTAAAAGAAGGCCGCAACCAGACAGGACGCCGCTATTAAATATTCAACAGCCGCACGGGCTGAGGGGGATTACTGGCAATCGGTCCGTAAGTACAAGTCAACGACGGTTTGCTCCAACATGCACGCGATTAAAAATGCACCAGCAGAATTGGTCATTAATCATCAAACCAGCCTCCGCAAGGGATGCGATGGAGATAAGAACAACATTCATGAACGAGGACTCATTTTCCTCACCAATAAAACCAATAAAGATGAGATTGTTGAGCAAAACATCAAAAAACCCAAGGTGCTGAGAGAAAGTGCTACCATTGAAGAAGCTCAGTTTTGTTATCTAAAGCCTCTTTCTGTGGACGGCTTTTCTGAACAGTTCTGCACAAATATATACAGTACAGTCCAAACGTTTGGACAAACCTTCTCTTTTCCAATGCGTTTCATGAATATTTACATAGTAGATTCTCACTGTAGCATCAAAACTTACGCAGGTAAAATAACTAAAAAAAAAAAAACAAATAAATTATATTCTAGTTTCTTCAAAATAGCCCCCCTTTGCTCTGATTACTGCTTTGCACACTCTTGGCATCATTCTCTCAATGAGCTTCAAGAGGTGGCCACCTGAAATGAAAAGTTTTCCAACAGTCTTGAAGGAAGGAAGGAGTTCCCAGAGGTGTTTATTAGCACTTGTTGCTCCTTTGTCTTCTTCACTCTGTGCTCCAGCTCACCCCAAACCATCTGGATTGGGTTCAGGTCCAGTGACTGTGGAGGTTCAGCTCATTTTTTGTTAAGTACATAAAACTCCACATGTGTTCATTCATAGTTTTGATGCTTCAGTGAGAATCTACAATGTAAATAGTCATGAAAATAAAGAAAACGCACTGAAAAAGAGAAGGTGTGTCCAAACTTTTGGCCTGTACTGTACACATGTCTGTTCCAAGAAGCCTAGAAGAATAAAGAATAAAAACGAATAAAAAAGATTCAATTCAACTTTTAATTTCTTTCAACTTTTAAAGTCTTACATTTTAAGGTCATTTCATATTCAAATATCTCTAATATCTCTTGCAAGGCTTCATGTATCCTCATCCAGTAGTCTTTAATACCGAGGCTCTATCATTTTTCTTTCTTTTAAAAATATCTAGTTGTAGACTCTAGTATGAATGAATGCAATGTGAGCTGTTTTTGTGAAAAAAAAAAAGTTGCTCCGGTGATTCGGTATAATGCTGCTTTAGTCCGGTGGAGGAGTGGGTGGGGAAAAACGAGAGGATTTCTGCTCTTGCTCATGAATATTCATACATGCAAACATATCACCTCTGATGGGCTAAGAGCACTGCAAACACCAAGAGGCAGCGAGACGAACAACAGTTAGAAACATTTTAAAATAAAGACATTTTTACACTAATAACTTATTTTGTGATGTCATATATTACTTTTACAACATGTGTAATAATGCCCTGCTAAGTGCAGTTCAGCCAATGACCTAGTCTTAGAATCTCTGTAAAACACCAAATCCACCGGAGATCCTATTTAAACCTATAGTTACACACAGAGGTGGGTAGTCCAGGTCCAGGAAGTAAAAATCCACCCCGGGGTTTCGTTGGCTGAGCCGCAGCAGAGCCGCCCAGGCAGTTAAAACAAAACCCCGGGGTGGATTTTTACTTTTAACACTAGTTACACTAGTCTAATCCTATGACTCAATTTAAGCCAAGCTTGAATGTGTTAGAAGGCACTAGACTAGACTAGACTAGGGCTGCACGATATTGGTAAAAATTTACATTGTGATATTGTGTTGTTCTGCGATATATTTTGCAATATAAGAAAAATACACGAATTTCTACCTGAAAAAACACAGGATAATATGAATTACATAATGTGATCTGTGTATCACTTATTAGAGTTAAACAGATTGTATTGGGTATAAATAATTGTTAATCTGGTAGACATTGTCCTGTAAGAAGCATCAAAAAACTAAAAAAATGCATTTACACAATATATTCCACATTGCACATAACCATGACCCAATCAACATCAACCTTAGATTAGACCAAGACTGAGAGTCCTATCTTACACTTTTTACAAGGTGTGCCATGATGCTAATTGCTATCTTACACCCAAATTACAGTATATTTTCACACCTTACACCTGCATCATTAAAAACAGCAGCAGAGCTTCTGAATATATCTACACTGATGGGCGTGGTGTTCTGGAAATGAGGTGTGTTCAGGTACATTTCTGGAGTATTTCTATCTTTATCTTGGAAACATAAAAAAACACAGGAGCTTCACTGACTGAATATAACCTAGACAGATGCCAACAGTCAGACGTATGTTCATTGCTATCTTGGCAACAAGTGCACAAACCCAACTTTTACATCAACAATAAACAGAATAGTAAATAAAATAACATTGCTGTTCCCGTAAATGAGCTGCTGGAGCTCCTTCACAGCGTCAACCAGCAGCTCAGTTTCCTCTGCTGAGAAGCGCAAAAGTGATGCACTGTTAAAATAGCAATCTGCCAAAGTCAGAGCTCACCTGACTCTTATAGAGAATGATGAGCAAGAGGCATGCTGATGCTGATTGGTTTATTTCATGTTATGCCTAAAATTAAAGACACCCATGATTAATTATTAAGAGAATTTAATACATGCCTTTTGCATGTTTGTGAGTTTTGAGACGCGCAAATTGTGCATTTTTTCCATTGTTACGATGGCAAACGCACACCAACACAACCTAAATCAAGATAAGACATTCTGTCATAAGTTATGCCAATCTTTTAATCAATGTACACTTACCAAAAGCATGCAAAAGTCAAGTTTTTCCAAGAGTAGAAGAGGTACAGCTCTACAGGACACGAGGAGAAGCTTCAGATTACTCTTCAGTCCCGCTTACAGTAAACCTGGCTCTGTGATTTAGGATTTACCCCAGTGATTTATTCAGACACGGTAGAACAGAATGATCCAGGATCAGTCTTCTGAATCGACTTCCTCCT
Organism: Astyanax mexicanus; assembly: GCF_023375975.1. NCBI lineage: Eukaryota > Metazoa > Chordata > Actinopteri > Characiformes > Acestrorhamphidae > Astyanax > Astyanax mexicanus. Next base: position 2,253,086 of record NC_064412.1, on the reverse strand, counting down.
TAACGCAGAGGTTCTGCGGTGCGTCTACAGACCGGAGCTTCCTGTTGCAGAAGCATTAAAGCATTAAAATAACAAAAAAAGAAACTGAGAAAAGAAAGACAGAACACCACAAAAACACTCCTGCTGCTGCATAAGATCAGAACATCTTTATTTTTCAAGTATTTTTATCTCGCTCTTCACTTCCTCGTTAAACGAAAGGTGCTCGAATGCTCGAAACCACAAGTTCGGTCCAGGCCTGAGAGAGCACGCGTGCAGGCGGCACGTCGCCCGCGGAGAGGCTGCAATCGCAATCGCCGCTCCTTTCGACGCTCTCGCTTTTGCGAAATCGCCTCAAAACTGCATCTGCTGATAGAGATCTGAAGATTTCGGGGCTGTTCTGAAAGGCTTACGCAAGCCGACGGGTTTCTAATCGGCCAGATTCTACTAGTATCTCCGGCGAGGTGCTTTCGCGGCTGGGCGAGGATGTGCGTATCGTGAACGGGGGAAATTCCAGTCACTTACACTTTTACACTTTTATCTGCACAACAAGACAGAGACGAAAGCAATGGAGAAAGCAAAGTTGAAAGCAAGCGAAAAGCAGATCAAAATATATATATATATATAATAAAAGGGTGAAAGATGCAAAATAAAGCATAAAAGAAAGCAATAGAGAGCTGAACTTCTTTCTCTTAAAAGTTTCTCTTTTTTTTTACAGTACAGATTTTTGTCTACGATCTTTTTCCCCTCAATAAAACAGATGCAAATGCAGATGCACAAGACAAAAGGGGTGAAGATCCTTTGATCTAGAAGATCTCGGCTATTTGAAGTGAACATAAAGACGATGCAGAGACACTGACTCTATGTAGAACACTCCTACCGAGGGCCACGCGTGCTTTTAGATGAGCTCCCGACGCTGGGGATTTGACTTTCTAATGGAGATGTTTAAATGAAGCTTATGGTCTACTTCCCCCCAATCTGAGCGGCAGCAAGATAAATTCCCCCGTCAGGGTCGAGATGATCAAACAGATTACAATTATTTTGTCCTCCGTCTTTATTAATGAGCACTGTCTTTCATAGTTATGCTCCCTAACAAGAACAGATGACATGCCAACCCCCAGGTTTGTTGTTTCGTTCTTTTTCGTGTCGTCTCTTTTCTTTCAGAAACTCAAAGCTATAAAGCTATAAAGATGTTTGGTTTACGCAGAAGATTGATTTTCTAGATTGGATTGAGAAAAAAAAAGGTTCTGGAGATTGATCAATAAATAAATAAAGCTGTAAAAAAAAAAAGAGTCAAACTAGCCTTTGAATAACAATTCACATTGAATAACTATTCTAGATTCTCTATATAAAATATGAAAATAAAGGCTAAAAACAACAGAAAAACAACAGTAAGTGTTTATTTATGTGATTTCTCCTGGTTATAAATATATATATACTTCAAAGTTTAAACCCTGAAGTTAGACCTAAACTTTAAATTTAATACAACTACAACTGATTTTATATTATACACTGTTAATTCTTTAGTACAATCATTCTAAAACTCAAGATCAATATTCAATATTTCTCATCATTTCGAGTCTTCAAAGGGAGTTTACAACCTGTATGATTAAAAAATAAAATATCCGTATTTGATAGCATGCAAAGATACGATATGATCGTAATATTGATATATTGTCCTACTTCTAATATCAAGTGCAGATATTTGTACAACTAAATATAAATATTATATAATCCATGTATCAATAATGTATCTCAAGGGGCGCCAAATGGTCCAGCGGTTTAAAGTGTTGCCACTATGATTGGGAGGCTGCTAGTTCGAATCCTGTTCATGCAGCTTGCCATCAGCTGCCGGAGCCCTGAAAAAGCACAGTTGGTCTTGCTCTCTCTGGGTGAGTTCAGTACAGTAGATGGCGCTCTTTCCCCTCATCACTCCTAGGGTGATGTGGATCAGCACAAGGCTACATCTGTGAGCTGATGTATCAGAACCGAGTCGCTGCGCTTTCCTCCGAGCCTTAGCAAAAAGGTTCAAAAAGAGGCGGAGTCTGACTTCACATGTGTCGGAGGAGGCATGTGCTAGTCTTCTTCACCCTCCTGGTGTTGTGGCATCACCAGCTGAGTAGAAGTTGAATGGGTGGCCTAGTTTTATTATATGCAATATTAATAATAAATAAAATAATGCATCTCAAACTAAAACAATATGATATATCGCAATATCGATATTTTGCTCAATCCCTATTATCTCACCTTTAAGACCATGACTGATCCAACTACATAACCCAACCGTAATGCTAGCTTATCACAGGCCGCCACCATCACTGTTCTGATCATGAAAATAGGAAGATTTACCTGCATTATAGGATGTAAAGAGTGGTTTTTAATAAGCTTATTGTGCACTTTTATAGTTATTAATGCCTTGTTTTAAATATCAGAGCTCTCCGGATTCTACCAATGAGGTGTGGAGCTACTTTGAGCCTAAATAACGGTGATAAAAGCGATTTATTAGGGCAAAATATGTACGAAGAGCCCGATGTAAAGAGTGATGGGAAAAAAAGCACAAAATTACTGTATCTCAGAAAGCTGCAGGAGAGCGGAGGGGTGAGCTATTCAACAAATGTAAAGCACTTTTTATCATGTTTTATTACACTAAAAGTCAATTTTACTCCTTTTAGAGTGTTTTTTTTTTTGTTTTACGGAGTTGAGACTGGCAGCGAGGAAAGGGTTAAAACAGACTAAAATAAAATTCATAAAACAACTGAAGTTAATGCTAAACAGCCGACTCAACTCTATTTTTGGGGTGAGGGGATTGTCTTTCTTCTTTCTTTCTCTTTTTTCTTCTCCTTTCTTCCTTTTCTGTGTTTTGGTGTCAAGTGCACAGCCGTGACACAATCTTTTGCTCAACAGCTCACCCACATTTCTCTTTCTCTTTCTCTCTCTCTCTCTCTCTCTCTCTCTTTACTCTCCCCTCACATTCATCAAAGCTGTAGAGCCCCTGTTGTCTGAGCCGGGTGAATCAGAACCCGCCTCTGGCAGAGAATGAAGGCAAAATCAACAGGAATTAAGTTTCAGTGCAACTGTTTACTCAACTGTGGCCTGCAGTTATTGAAATTTCATCCACGGTTTTGTGTGACGACGGCACTAATGAATTCAGCATGCCTGTGATTCCCAAACGCTCAACATCTCGCCCTCTACAACAGCCATAGAGACTGGGCCCTGGACGGTCGGTGAATAGTGGGCGAATGGTGGATGGGCGGTGCTTGAGCGAGGCCTTACAGCCAATCGGAGAAGGCTGAATATCTACCAGACTAACAATACGTTATACCCAATACGATTTGTTTTACTCATTAAATCATTGGTACACAGATCACATTATATAACTGATATTATGCTGGATGATTGACTTCTGGCGTAATATCCTGTATTTTTTTGGTAACACTTTACTTGGATGGCTCATTTGATGGCCTTATTGATGCTCAACTAACATTCAACTACATTAGATGCAACTGAACTGAAATGTGAAAGTAAATGATTCTCTATCGAATATAACCCTACATCAAACTCTAATCCAAACTGTAATCTTAAAATTTTAGGATTGGGTTTAGGGTTAGATCCAAAGATTAGGTAAGGGTTAAGGTTAGAGTAAGTTGTAGGGTGAGATTTTAGGGTTGATTTATGGTTAACGTTATGGTTAGGTATAGGGTTAGGTTCTATTTTGAATCATTTAAATTTAACATAGGGTTAAGTTGCATTTAATAGTCATTCAGTTGAATGTAAGTTAAATGTCAGTTGAGCGTCAACAAGGCCATCAAATGGACCATCCAAGTAAAGTGTTACGATTGTGTTTTTATATTGCAAAATACAGTATATTGCAGAACAACACAATATTGCAATGTAAAATTTTCACCAATATCGTTCAGCCCTAGTCTTGGTGCCCTATACACTTGAGCTTGGCTTAAATTGAGTTTTAGGACTAGACTCTTTCAACGAATGACCATATAATGGTTAATGGTTGATATATTGTTATTCATCCGAAGGGTGTCTTAAAGGTCTGTTATCTGCTAAAATCCTCTTGTTCTTGTTCGTTGTGAAATACAGTAGGTCTCTCTGAGTTCTGAGTTGTTTATGATGCTGCACATGATGAAACTCTTCCTCTTCCTCAATGTTCTGCAGCAGCAAGTAAAAAAATTATTCAGAAAAACGAGTCGATCAGGAAAAGCGCCGTGTCTACATCAACCCGTGAATTAGTATTCAAAGTCCCGCCCACATTGGCATGCAACCACCCACAGGGGTTAAAAACATGTTAAAGTTATGTATATTTTTTATTTTTATTTTCTCTTTCAGACTAGCGAGAGCTCTGAGATGGACAGTGTGTAGCTGCTGCATATATATATATATATATATATATTTTTTTTTTCAATCTATACTGTGTTTAAACTTTAAAACACTGTTCTACACCCTTATACAAATATCTGGTGTTTTATTCATAGCATAGTTTTGATAAGAAATGCTGACTTTATGGAGTAATTGTCCAGACAGGTGTTTTTTTTTTTTTTTTTTTTTTTATATCAGAGCCCGGGTATATAATTCACGCTTCCGATAGTAAAATGTGAACTAAACTAATTTCTTCTCTTTTATTTTATTTTATTTTTCCAGCCATTCTTTGCACAAATTGAAGATTTATGAATCATATAATCAGTTTTAAGGAATGTTGCTCCCTATATTTTCCCTCCAAAAATGTGCTTCAAATATTTCTGAATATTTACTTAAACTGCAATAAACAGTAAATAATAGTAAATAGTAAATAAAATAACATTGCTGTTCCCATAAATGAGCTGCTGGAGCTCCTTCACAGCGTCAACCAGCAGCTCAGTTTCCTCTGCTGAGAAGAGTTTGTTGAACACGTCCAGGTATCTGCACCGCTACAATAGCAATCCGCCAAAGACAGAGCTCACCTGATTCTACTCTTAAAGAGAATGATGAACAAGAGACACTCTGATTGACTTTTCTCTTGGTTTAATTACTTATTTATTTATGTTTCCTGTCGTTACGATAGCAAAGACACACTGTCATGCCCTAAATCAATTACCGTTTACAAAAACACTGTCACTTTACCACGCACAAATCATCATGCTGGTATAGCAATTTGCACTGTGGACTTCATGTTGTTGCTACTTCCCTACTCATTATTATGATATATTATTCTGTGTATTTATCTTATCCATTTTATTATTAGATTTCTATTCTATTTTATTTATCTTTATATATTTATCTATCTTAAAATTGCTCTCTAGGTGTAAACTGGACTGTACCACATGTGATGTGAAATGACTATAAAATCTCCTTGAATCCTTGAATCATGCAGCATGATGCACGGTTAACAACTTGACTACAGATCGCTCTACGTTTGAAACAGATTCCATATTCATTTTTGCTATTAAAACGTCAAACAACAGTAAGATTTGGAAAACCATCAGCAGAAGAGTCTCCTTGCATCTCAACAGCGTTCCTGCAGTTTATCCGCGAAGACGACGCAACGTCTACATTCTTCAGAAAGTTTACCATCAAACGGTGTCAGAAACAGTGACCATGACACCAAAACACGAGCTCTTC